>NC_041383.1:547975561-547986239 GCF_002162155.2 Triticum dicoccoides
GGGCAGCAGGAGGTGGAAGCAGGAGGTGGCGCTCGGGTGCGGGCGCGTCGACACGCCTCTGCCTACTGGCAGAGGTTGAAGACGGTGGGGAGTTGGGCTGGGCTGGCCGGGGGAGATGGGCCAGGTAAGTGGCCCAGATGGCTGCAGGTAATGTTTCTCTCTCTCTTTTATAATTCTGTTCTGTTTTATATTTTTTTCTATTTCTGCAATTTGTTTTAGGATTTGTTTTAAAATATCAAATCATTTTATAAAATCCTGGAAACAATTATGGGTACTTTCTGAATTATTTCAGTGACCCTTATCAATTTCCAACAGTAAACATTTCAGTTTGTGATTATTTGAGCATTTAAAATATTATTAGCAATTAAATGCCCAAATGCAAATACTATATAATTTAATTCAAAAATCCAGGAATAGCCTATAAATATGTTCATCATTTTTGGAAGAGGTTTTCACCTTTAACAGAAATTATGAACATTTCCAAAGGGCATTCTGGGTTATTGAAAATATTTTTATTGAACCTAGTTAAATTTCATTTGGTGCTAGGGTTTCAACAATCCCCATTTCAAAATTAAATGAAATTTAAACATGGTGCAACACTCTAATGCATGCACTAGGCATTGTCAGAACTAGGGATGTGACAACTCACCCCCACTAAACAAGAATCTCGTCTCGAGATTCAAGCGTAGGATAAGGTGAAGGGGAACGCAACTAGTACAATCTTCACGATCCAGGGTGCACTTCAGTTTAACGTTGATTCATTCACCATCATTGTCTTGATGTCTTGTTCTGAGAAATCCTGCCAACATGACATGGAGGGAAGAAGGAGACTCTAGAAGGGTCGATCTTCTTGAAGATCGAACAACTCACGGAATGAGACATAGGACCATCTCTCGGGTTGAGACACGAGATACACATCAAGAGGGGTGGAAAGAAACGGATGACGAAGGTTCACTAGGTGGACAACAATTCCACACCTAAGAAGGTGGTAAACGATTGTCAACGTAGCGAAGAGTTGAGTTGCCATGATACCATAACGATACACCTTAGGGAAGGTGACCCGTAGAGATATCCCCTTAAGTGGCAAAAAGAATTACTTTTGATTCAGAGATCATTGAAACTCTTTAAACCAGCCTAAGGCAATTCTCGAGCGATCGTTTGGAGGGGGTCGGTAGAATGGCATACTCAGACTTGGATGATGTGGATTACCTTGTTGAAGACAACGTAATGGATGAATTTGCTTATCACCGGAAATGGAAGAGACCCATGGTAGAATGGCACAATGGCGGTGCAAGCTGGGAACAAAAAGCAAAGGCTGGGAATGATTCTGGTAACTGGGGAAGAACCCAACAATAGGGAGTGAATTCACTGTTTGAAAAGATCATAGCATTGCCGAGGAAACTGAGAGCAAACCCAGTTAGTGCTGATGATAACACCTAGCGCTTGTGCGTGCTCTCAAGAACTTGAGCATTTCCATATTCATCAAGGTTTTACCAACATCCGTGTCAAGGGTCTGGTAACACAACTTACTACCATGATGAATGGTGATGGAGGATGCAGATGCAAAGGAAGATAACACCTTCTCAAATTTCACCCTTGGCGGGGCCAAGGAAATAAAATCTGGATGATCGACCGAGAGACATTTAGCACTCCGCTTCTAATGTTCTCCTTGATGTGCTAGCGTAATCCACCCATAGATATGGGTTGATATCTAGTACATCAAGTAAAAGGTCGGACTTCGGGAGCAATAGAATCCATAAGGAACAGTTTCGGAGGTAAATCCTACGAAATCCTTATGGGGAGGTGGCCAACTTCCTCAACAAGATATTATAATAACAGGTCTTCCGGCTGGGTGTGTTGGCCACGACATCCACTTTACCGGTTATCGAGGGACCAATATTATAGTTCTTGGAGAATGTTCCAACCATCATATCTGCCTGAGATTCAGATCTGGTTGGTGTCAGGATATTCCAGACTCATCGAGTCTAGGAAGGAAAACGAAAGTTTGCAACACAAATCGACGAGATGACGTTGCGAGATTCTCGGGAAATGAACTACGATAGTAAGCTCCAAAACATGAGCTGGTTCTGCTACAAACATGTGAACACGTTGTCCCAGACAAGCATGGCCACGTAGCAGTCTTATAATTAAACACTACCGAGTTCAGGTGGAGAACCATCATCGAGGATATCGAAGTCTTTACGCAAGTCCATGGATTAGATCCCAAGCATAGACTTCTTTTCCTTGAACAAGTCAATCAGTGGCTTAGTGTGCTAGGGACACATATAGATTGAAGGTTGCAAGTCTTCAAACCACAGCATTCTTCGCACGTGTGCATGACTGATTTGGAATGATTCCAGAGAAAACAACATTGACTTTCTCGAATCCACGGCGGCAACTTGCATCAGATGCACATGAATTAAAGGAAGTCACTACCTTCATCCAAACATATGCTTCATGAGCTAGCATGAACAAATGCTTTCAAAAGTTTCCAACACTAGCTTAATGTTCAGCAAAATTATGGAGAAGACAAGGATGTTGTCAATGGGCACAACAACAATTCATCTGGGTTTCCTTTTAAAAGGAATTCCATAGTTAAGTGAACAAGTGATAGCATTGGTCAGACCCAAAAGATATAATGGTGTATGCTCGAGGGATCAACCACGAATAAGACAACATTATGAGCATCGTTGGTACTGATTTGATTTGACGATAGCCCACACTCAAATCAAAGGATTGATAAGACAATAGGTCCAGCAACTGATCACAAGGACCAATCGATGAAGATATCATCTTTCTTCAACACACACTACACAAGAATATCCCTTTGGAACGAACTAAGTCAGACAAGCTTTTATCTTCCAACTCTCCAAGTTGTTGTCTAGCTTAACCAACTAGCTCAGGGATATCTAACACCGATTCTTGGAGAGAAGGTGGTTCACAAGAAACCAACTTGATCACGAGCTCAACATAACAGTCAGGTGACAGCCTGGTGATACTTTCGAGAACATATTCGAAAAATCACGAACCACCGGTATGTTACTAAGCTCGAGAACAATCTTGCTTTTGAGGGCAAGACGATATGATCAAATGAGTGAGGACTTGACAAGATCCTAACTCATCAATCGAAGGGTGCACCGAAATAAGGACTAGGTAGCACGATCAGTCTTAGAAGGATGATTCGAAAACCAACATACTAAGAATGAAATTATTATCCTTTAACTACCAAGCAACAGAGTTGCTAGCAGTATTGATTTCACACATCACAATTCACTTGTCGGTATTCCGGTTGCATCAACACGAGGGTCGAGGAATGAACAGTGATGGCAAGAAGTGTCACTGTACCAAGAGTTCATGGGATGGTGTGCAATTCCTATAACAATCTCGATATAAAATATGTAATACTCCAAGGTAGAGCAGAACCAAAAGCTGGATTGGCATTTGATCTGCGGAATACAACTACTTTGACCCAATCCTAGATATGGAAGAGGTACTGGAGTTTGTTTCTCCTAGTCATTCCGGAATAGAATGGCTTGACAGACCACAAGAGTCATAGGCATCGATGAACGAACGCACGCATACTCTTGACTATCAATTTATAGACGAGGGTCAGAATGCAACTAAAGAGAACAACTCAAAGGAACATATAACTTTCTGAGTTGTGGATGCATAGATTAGTATGTCGAACCAAGTTCAACATATTTCTTCCGGATAACCCATGCAGAAAGGTAGAACTGGCAGAGTCACGATTTATGAATGGAGAACTCCTCAAGAGTACTCTAATTGTGATTTTTTTTGATCCAATAAACATCTGCCATAAGTAGTTCATGGTATTTGGAAGAAGAAGATACCACGGACTTCAAGAACTATCGCAAAGGTTACTAATATCCTAAAGGCACTAGCAATTACTATCAACATAAAGTAGGTAGAGTGAATCTCGGGTTCAGAACCCAGGAGTAGAATACCTACTACTAAGTAGCATCACGGGATGCTTCCGAGGATAAAGGCCAGAATCTTCACACTAGGACACAAATCATGGCTAGACCACTAGATGATCCCCTAAGCACTTAGGGTCATAATAATATCTCCAACATATATGTCAAGGTAACAGAGTACCTCAACTTACTGATTAGTGTGGTTAATCTGGCCCAAAGGAACATTGAAATGGAAGGGAGGAATTTGCAAGTGCATCAGACTACTTAGAAACCTGGGATGACTCGGACAGCATAACGGCTGTAAATGCTCAGAAAGATTTGAGACAATCACAAAAATGGTGGCATAACCACTCAGAAGCACAATATCAAGGTTCCGAGATCAACAATTAACATACGGAAGTAGTAGGAACTGAACTGAGACTTAAATCCAACAATCTTATAAGTCTACTGATTAGTAACACGTGATCCTAATAGAAAGAAGAGATAGCCTAGTTCTTAATCCCCGTAGAGGAGAAGATGTTGACTCAGATCAGAAGGCCATGAGGTATAAGGAGTAAAAAGAGCCTTACGTTCCATCCCACAATCAATTCCCTTATATAACTAAAGAATTTCTAGACTCAACTTCGACCAGTTTGGCTTGGTAATCCTACAGGCAGTCAAGCTCTGATACCAACGCTGTCAGGACCCCGACTCGATGTCACATTGATCTAGCCGGTAACACCTCATATCACTTTGCGGCCTCACGCACGGTATCCCCACGGGTGTCGCCTTACCTTTGCCCGGGACCGTTTGCGCCTTTTGGCTCACGTATATGATAGTGTCGCTAGCATCCATATGATAAGGAGCCCGGGCTGACATGACTAGTCGTAAACCCAAAGTGGCACAGACTTACAGGGATAGGCATCCATGACCCAGCTTCGAACGTGTCGGTCATCAGCAAGTGGGTTCGGGCTGTAGCACTGGGCTAGCAGGACTCCGGTAAACCGGGCTGTAGCGGGCTAACAGGACTCCGGTACTCAAAGCGTGACATTTCCCCGAAGGGACAGACACAGGAACGAAGAAGGACACATGCCGGCCAGCCTAAGTGTTCCGGAGCAGTAGCAAGCTACCATGGCTCAGTGGAAACACTAGGAGACATTTCCCGGTAAGAGAGGCTACTAAAGATAAACAACTAGATGGTCAGATCCCACACATACCAAGCATTTCAACAACATACACACAATATGCTCGATATGTGCAAATACAACATGGCATCACAACATGACTCTACAAATCAAGTATTTTAATCAATAGGCTCCGAGGAGCGAGATATTACAAACAGGGGTCTCATGACCCAACAATCAGAGCATACAAGTCAAGGCACAAGCGGAAGCTATCATGTCTGAGTACAGACATCTATAAATGAAAAAGGCTGAGAAGCCTGACTATCTACCAGATCCTGCCGAGGGCACAAGATCGTAGCTGAGGTATCAAGCTAAACGTCGAAGTCCACGCGAAACTACTAGTGAGACCGAAATCTCTCTGCAAAAACATAAAATAGGCAAACGTGAGTACAAATGTACCCAGCAAGACTTACATCAGAACTAACTACATATGCATCATTATCAACAAAGGGATGGTGGGGTTTAACTGCAGCAAGCCAGCTTTGACTCGGTGGCTATCCTAAACTACGACTGCAATGTAACTCTTTGAGGTGGCGCACACGAGTCCACATATTCACCATATCAATACACCACTATGGAACCGCTCCCGTCTCCCTACGAGAACGCCATCCATAGCACTCACGCTTATCTTGCGTATTTTAGAGTATCCACTTTCACTTGTCTATGAACTGATATAAGCAACCCAGAGGTCCTTTTCCATGGACACGGCTATTCGAATAGATCATATTAACCCTGCAGGGGTGTACTTCTTCACACACGCTCTCACCACTTACCGCCGTTTACACGACATGTACTCGGCAACCTTCAAGCGGAAGCCCAACGTGGGTGTCGGCCACGGCCTGCCTAAACAGTCAAGTCTCTAGTCCAGGTTTATCGCCTATTCGGGTTCCATCCATGAGGAGATCCGGCCGGAGTTTCGCTCACAGCCCCAAACGATGTGAACAGGGTTCCCGAGATACCAAACGGGCATCCGGTACACCGTGCCACGTGCCTACCGCATCACAGCCCACCCCTACGGTCAGCGCTGCGCACGGCCTCCAGCATACTACAAACACCAGAAACTACTTGCAACTCCTGGACAGAGGACAAGGGTGATCAAGAAGCCGAGAGGGTCCATTGGTTTCGGGCCCAATGCGTGGTAGTAGCTGAATCATGGATCACAAACACAGAACTCAGTTCCTGAGGACGGCTGCAATGAGACAACCCACCATGTACTCCTACATGGCATCTCACCGCTACCTTTACCAAATCGTGTTCACACACTTAGCTCACACACAGTAGGACATGTTCACACGCCTCTGATTCATCCCGGATGAATCAGACCTGACTCAACTCTAAGCAGTAGCAGGCATGACAAACAAACATGAATGAGTAGGCACAACAGGGCTCAAACAACTCCTACTCATGCTAGTGGGTTTCATCTAATTACTGTGGAATGACAGGTCATGCAAAGGATAAAGGGGTTCAGCTACCGCAGCAAGTAACAGATAAATCGGTGTTGTCCTAATGCATTAAAAGAGAGCAGGAGCGAGAGAGTAGGATTGTATCGGAATGAACAAGGGGGTTTTGCTTGCCTGGCACTTCTGAAGATAACATTGAGTCTTCATCAGTGTCAACGATCACATCATCGGTATCACGTCTATCGAGAGGGGACAAATACCGGCAACACAGAAAGGAACACAATCAATGCAATGCACAATATGATGCATGCTATGACATGGCAAAATGAATGTGTTTGAGCTAATGCAACTAGCAACAGATTAAATGAAGTTGGTTTGAATACAAGATTCAAATTCAAACTCCATATGTGATTATTCAAATGCCATTTACTTCATTTGCCCTAAACAGTAGTGATAAGTTGTTCTAACATGCATGAAAATGGTACAGATGGATTCCTTGAATTTTTCTGATAATTTTTCATATATAATTTATTTAATTTGGAGTTACGGTTAATTTTCTATGATTTATTGAAGTTTTAGCTATTTTCTGGAATTTCAGAATTAAATTAAATCCAGAAAATGAGTTATGACATCAGCACTGTGTCATGCTTGCGTCAGCAAGTCAACAGGGCTGCCCCGGGTCAAACCTGACGTGTGGGGTCCACACGTCAGTGACACAGGGACTAATCCCGCGTTGACCCGGGCTGGTTAGCTTTGACTAAGCCCTGGGCCCACTTGTCAGCGTCAGTAGGTGGGGGGGTTAGTGACTAATTAACTAAGCCACGTCAGCCCGCCGGAGTTCTGGCCGGCGGCGACCATTAGCGCGGCGGCGAGAGTGGTTTTGGCCACTCCGGCGACCAAATGGGCCGCGGAGGGCATCTAGGAGGAGCTGGGGACGAGCCGAAGCTACTGGTGGAGTCAGTTGCGCTCGGGGCGGCCGGAATCGGCGCCGACGGCGAGCGAGGCGGCGACCGGAGCTCGGGCAACAGCGGAGGTGGCGCTATGGTGCATGGGAGGAGGGGCTGGTGGGCGTTACGGGCTCCTGGGAGCGCTCTGAGTACGTCTGCGTGCTCGGTTTGGACGGAGGTGAACCAAAACGATGACGGCGACAAGTCCGGCGCCGGTGAGGTCTCGGTCTCGACGGAAATGACGGATACGACGAGCTATTGGACAGGGAAGAAGGGGGGGTCGGTAGAGGAGCTCACGGCGGGGTCGTTGGTGATCTCAGAGAGCTCGGGGATGGCCTGGTGATGACGAATCGGTCGACGGCGGCCGTCGGTGCGGAGGACGAAGATGGCGTCGGCGACGGCGCTGCTAGGCATCCGCAGGTGTGTTCTTCGGCGTGGAGCTTCACGACAGCGAGGCGGAGCTAGGGGTCACAGCCACGGGGCAAGGGGACGGCGGTGGGCGCGGTGCCTTGCAGCGGCGGGCACCGGCTGATTTGGGCGGCCGTGAGAGAGAGAGAGAGCAGAGGAGCGAGGGGGGGGAAGAGAGAACCAGAGAGTGAGAGAGCATCGGGGTCGCGTGGCGTCGCGGAGGAAGTCCAGGGCGATGAGGGGGTGGGCAGCAGGAGGTGGAAGCAGGAGGTGGCGCTCGGGTGCGGGCGCGTCGACACGCCTCTGCCTACTGGCAGAGGTTGAAGACGGTGGGGAGTTGGGCTGGGCTGGCCGGGGGAGATGGGCCAGGTAAGTGGCCCAGATGGCTGCAGGTAATGTTTCTCTCTCTCTTTTATAATTCTGTTCTGTTTTATATTTTTTTCTATTTCTGCAATTTGTTTTAGGATTTGTTTTAAAATATCAAATCATTTTATAAAATCCTGGAAACAATTATGGGTACTTTCTGAATTATTTCAGTGACCCTTATCAATTTCCAACAGTAAACATTTCAGTTTGTGATTATTTGAGCATTTAAAATATTATTAGCAATTAAATGCCCAAATGCAAATACTATATAATTTAATTCAAAAATCCAGGAATAGCCTATAAATATGTTCATCATTTTTGGAAGAGGTTTTCACCTTTAACAGAAATTATGAACATTTCCAAAGGGCATTCTGGGTTATTGAAAATATTTTTATTGAACCTAGTTAAATTTCATTTGGTGCTAGGGTTTCAACAATCCCCATTTCAAAATTAAATGAAATTTAAACATGGTGCAACACTCTAATGCATGCACTAGGCATTGTCAGAACTAGGGATGTGACATGAAACCACTTCAGAAGAGTTCAAGAAACAATATCCTGGGTACCCATAATGCTGGCAAGATGCTTAGCAAGCTTATTAACTTTCTCTTGTTTGGCGCTTAAATCCTCCAGCGCTTGCTGTTGCACAAGAAAGTACGCATCTGAATTCTGTAGGGACCTCCTCAGTCCTTCGGCTTCTTGCCGCAACACAGATGACTGATGCCTTTCAGCTTGTAGCTGAGACTGAAGAAGTCGAAGTGATTCAGGCAGCGAGTTCGAAGAGCTTGTGCCAGCGGTACTGGCCAGTAACTCGAACACTACATCAACGCAGGACTGTGGGGTTTTCTCACTGTCTACAAGATCGTTTTTATCACCTTTCTTGGAGACCAACAGGGTTGTCTCATTATCTTGAACCTTATCTGCATTACTTTCTATACCATTGCAAAGTGGGGTGCTCTTCTCCAATATTCTGTTTTCATACTACAAGAGAAACAAGCAGACACATCACAGGTTTAGCTTGTACTATACAAAACTCATTTTGGTAAACTGGTTCAGTAGTAAGGTGGATAGGATAACAGCATGAAACAAACATATATCTATGTACTATGGTCACTGTATTGTCCATATCATTCTAGTTTATGTTCCCTAATCAAGACAGAGACACAGTTAACCTCATATATTTTTAAGACACAACAACATAGATAGAATATAAGTGTGAGAAACTACACAGCATTGGCAGCACTTGTAATGTGCATCACATGAGAACATAACTGTTTATACAACTTAAGCTGAAATCAACATAGAGCAAGAAGTTAGAACAGCAATCCAGTTAAAGAAATAGGTTTAAAACATACCTATTGCGCCATTGGAGTTTCAATTGGATCCTTCAAATTCGAAAGTAGTTGGTATGAGTAAATACAGTGATGCAATAGAAAAGGAGTATGGACCATAGCTACGGAATCTGACCTGAGAACAGTTGCTCTTCTGCTTTAAACGTGGAGTTTGGGTTAGCTGTGGTGGTCTTCGTGCTTTGGGCATTGCAGTAGCTTTACAAACTACTCGTGTGGGGGTACTCTATGGTGGACATGGTGCTTTGTCAACTATAAGTGGGTTACTATCCGATGGGGTTGCGGTTAGATGGGTTGTAGCTGGTTCTCTGCCCAACGGTGTAAGTGTGCAGTCTGGAAGAGTCTCGATTATGTGTGGTGGGGCTAGTTTGTGGGCCAGTACAACCATGGTTCTATCTGCATCGATGGGTAGCACTGTCTTTTTTAAAGAACGGGTTTTTTCTCCCTTAGATACTGCCATCACCCCCTCCAATTCAAATGGCTGATAAACAAGAAAAGAAATTGAACGTCCAGACATTGTACGATAGACAGATGCGGTAATTCACATATATGTTGTCTAACCAAACAGGTCATGACACAATTTCACATATATGATGCCTAACTAAACAGGATAGCATGACACAGTTTCAGATATATGATGGATAACTTAACAGGATATAATGGCATAATTCAACATATGATGAGTACCTAAACAGGATGACATGACAAAACTATATGATGTCTTTCTAAAATAGGTTGGGATGAAATAATTCACATACATGTTGTCTAAGTATACAGGATGGCATGATATAATTGACATAATTGATTCATATACTAAGCAGCTGGCACTCGCATGTATGATCTCTAAACTAAGCAGATAGAATTCAATATTGTGCATATAATGTCTAAACTAAGCAATGCAAGACACCATATGCATCATATGAGAAATATAAACATTGCAACTTAGAGCATACACCTCAGGTGGGATATAGGACTGGTCATCTGTCTCTGAATCCTCCTCTGAGGAGCTCCCTGTAACCATCGAGATATATGCTTCAACAGGTACTATTGCCTGCTCTGAAGACCTTGTTTTCACTCCAGATTTTTCCAAGTTAGAGCATGCACCTCGGGG
>NC_041383.1:547986363-548010154 GCF_002162155.2 Triticum dicoccoides
TCTGAATCCTCTTCTGAGGAGCTATGTGTAACCAGCAAGAAATCTGCATCGACAGGTAGCACTGACTGCTCAGAAGACCTTGTTTTCACTCCAGATTTTCCCATGACCGACTCAAATGGCTGATGCAAAGGAAGAGTAGATGAATGTATAAACATTGCTGACAAATGGAACACATTATGGAAAAAAATATGGCACGATACAATTCACATATACGATGACTGGCTAAACAGGATGGGATTGCATGATTCACGTATATGATGCCTGGCTAAAGAAGATGGCATTGCATAATTCCCATATACTCCCTCCGTTCCTAAATATTTGTCTTTTTAGAGATATCAAATGGACTACCACATACGGATGTATATAGACATATTTTAGAGTGTAGATTCACTCATTTTGTTCCGTATGTAGTCACTTGTTGAAATCTCTAAAAAGACAATTATTTAGGAATGATGGGAGTATGATATAGAAACCAAACAGGTGGCATTCACATAAAGCAAATATAAACTAAGCTGATGACATATAAGATGTATAATGTAAGCAATGCAAGGCGCCATATGCATGATATGACCAACATCAGCATGCCAGGTTAGAGCAAACACCTTAGGTGGTAAACAGGCATGGTCGGCTCCTTCTGAATCTCCATCTGAACAGTTATCTTCCTCTGGAATACAATCTGGAAATGCAAGAGAGGGGGCACTTCGCCCACCATGGAGCAGCGTCTGCATGACATTATATTCGCACGCAACGGTCTTCTCTTTTTCTCTACATGTTCAGTACGATTGTGTACAATATCTGACATGCATAATAAAAAAGTTAGATTTTGTAAGGCCTAAGGGGTGCATGCAAAAATCAAGACTGATGGTAGCAAACGAGTGGATGGATCCAAAACTAATGATAGAAGGTAGATTATAGCTTCAGTTTAAAAAGATAGACAATGGATCATCTATTGTTTGTTGCCCACCCAACATGAACCACATAGAAGACCCCAGATGAACCAGATAGTAGATAGATACTATTTGTTGCTGGCTCCATATGAGACCCATGGGCAATTCAAAACTCAAGATTGAATGATAAAGTAGCAGGTAATAATAACCGATGTATAACGTAAGCAAACACAAAAGAATGCGACCTTTCTACCGGAACTGTCTAGTCCTCGGGTTCATCTGCTCAGTCGATGATGGTAATGCAGTTGGCGTGGCTGCCGGCAACGGGGAACATGATCTGAGGTGGCGAAAGAAAGTCTGCAGGGGGGATCTCTGCTGCAGTGAACGCTTCTATCGATCATGTACCTCAGGTGGGGTGGATGACGGCACGGCAGGAGCAGGACATAACACACAGAGTTTTCTTTGACGCCAATCTGAAAATGAAGTAAATCTGTAAGAGCTCCTTAGAATTGGAGGATTCTATAAACACAGGGACAGGAAAAACACAGGAATGGGATAGGAATGCACGTGCAAAACAGAGCATTTGGAAACATAGGATTTCAGTCAACCTGGGTGTTTGGCTCACATGAATTGGAAGAACAGAGGAATGGAGAAACAAAGTGATGCAACGAGTGTACAACCTCTTTGGCACAGCCTTGTGGATCTCAGCATCATTGGGTTGGACGTGGAGGATGGTGATGATGATGGTGTGACTGTCGGAGGCGGGGAAGAAGATCCGAGGCCTCTGGAAACGGCGCCGAGGGTACTGCTCCGCTGTGATGGATGGTTCCGTTGGTGTACGGCGACGAGGCTGAAGCATGACAAGACAGACAACTTTAGTTTGAAGTGGGACCCTAATATCATCTGCAATAGATGATGTAAAATACATCACCAAAAAGTGCTATATGTAAAACGCATCAGCCGCGCCACGGTCGCTCCGACAGATGCTGTAAGTACTGTTCACTTTGAACTTAACTGAAGAAAATGAACTTCACAGTCGAAACAGAATTTTACTGTCGAAACTGATTGAACTAGTAACAGAGCATTGCAATAGATGTTTAGGGCGTTCCAGCACTAGTAGCAGAGAAGCAGTGATCTAAATCAGCAGATGCTCGAGCAGGGAACGCACTAGCAGAGAGCAAGTCGTGCAGTAGCACCGCGAGCGAGTGCTAAAGCAGCAACTCCTGTAGCTATCGGAGGTTGTGCAGCAGCAGCACTAGCGCAAGCGAGAGCAAGAGCAGAGCAGCAGCACGAATGAAAGCAGGAGCAGTGCAGCAGCGCGACCGACAGAAAGAACAGAGCCGCAACGCGAGCGAGAGCCAGAGCGGCTGCAGCTAGTGCTGTTGTGGAAGTCGCCGCCGAGGAAGCAACGACATGGGGGAGAGCCGTCGTGGATGATGTGGCCAGCGACGGCACCATCGATGGAGACGCCATGTCTGCTCGGTATCGAGCACCGGCAGCCCCGTGAGATCGAATAAAAGATAAAATGCAGCGGTGACTGCAGAACCTACTTGGTGGCACCGAGTTGGCCTCGGCTTCATCGGAGGAATTGGTGAGGGTGCTGCGGTTCTGGTGGGGCAGGTCAGGACGGCACTGTGGGGATTGAGGTGGTGCGATAGACGAGGCGAACGTCGGGGCAGCTCCTTGGAGGTGGAGGATGGGGCGGCTGATCCGTCGGGACGACGAGATTGACAATGGATCCTCATCTGGTGCGGTGGATGAGGGACGGCGAGCTGTTGTGGTGGACGACATAGTCGGGGAAGAGTCTCCGGCTGGGCGGCAGTCGGGAGGCCGACGGAGGAGCATGGGGTTTCGCGGGTTTTGGCGGCCTCGGTGTACGAATGGGGGGGAGGGGGCAAAGGGGGAGGGGGAGCCAAGATTAGGGACGCACTTGTCTGAAATGTAGGGTAAGTTACCAGCGTACCCCCACCGGTTTTGACACCGCGACGTGGAGCTTCATTTTCGGCTGAGGGATAGAAGGGGGATTTCGCATGTTTGGGCTGCGGGAGCGATTTCAGATGAGGATGGAGTTCTCGCGCGCGTACAAATTTCGGGATAACAAGGGGCGGTGCGGGTTGAAGAAGCGGGAGTTTCAAAGAAGGTGAGACAAAAGATACTGGAGCTTGAAAATTTCGGGATAACAAGGTGCGGATTCCTTGTTCGGCAGAACAAACTTAACGTGTAAAAAAATCATACAAGACACAAGAGCGTCATGTCCCCTTTTACTATATAGCTATAGATGCCATTGAAAAAACCACAAGAAAAATGTAAAAAAATCGGGAGAGCATGATTACCCTGCACAGTACCAAATCGGTTCGCACTTCCCTCAACAACAACAAAAAACAAATCAATTCCCTCCAAAGAAAGAGTAATGTCCCTTTTTATATGATTACAGATGCCATGATCTCGAATTTCAATTTTTGAATCCACGTTATGTTGAATTCGAATATATCATTAGGTGACCTTGCGGTTTATAATTGATGTAGTCATACATTTTGATCTTCCATCATATATGAACATTTTACTCCACCATGTGAACATATATATTGTCGTCTACCATATGGACTAAATTTGAATCAATTTTCCTTATTTGAATACGATTGTTGTCAAGTTATACAATAATTTAAATATTATCTTGATAACAAAAAGACATGCATATAGCAGTAATCATATTTCACTATGAACTACATGTACCATACGCTCTCCAATTCAAATATCTGTATCCATTTTATGTTGAATTGAAATCATAGTACATTATTGGTCTGGGTAGCGAGATGTTTGGGATATTCTAAACCCTGTTTTCATACGTATAATTTTTCGCTGAATTGGGACAAGTTTTGGTATAAGCCTCTTGCAAAAACCGGAGATTCTCTCAATAAGCCTCGTGGTTCCGAGAGGGAACGTGTCACCTTTGTGTGCGAAACGATATACGCTGCCTCCCCCCTAATTTTATTTACAGAGGCAACATAGAACTATATGACTGCCCTGTTAAATTTTGGAATTATTTCAGGTTCATTTGGCCTTTTTATACATTAATTGAGTTTCTGGACTTTTAATGTGCATAATCTAAATATGAATTGCATGCACATGCTCCGGTGCACCAAAGTGGGTTGAGAAATCACATGTGTGTCCTTGGTTGAATTTCTAGGTCCCATGGAAGAAATGAGAATGAAATTCAAACATCTAGGTGTCATGACTCTGCCAAGAACATTGAGAAACTTAGATTTTAAATTCATGTAATGAAACTTGGCATGGTGTCATGTCATGGCACTAACATGTTGTGGTAAAAAAATTGAGCCGATTTGGAAGCTCGTGATTCTAAGAGGGAACGTGCCACCCCCCCTCCCTTGAGTTTCTTAACAAAGGCAACATAGAACTACATTAGTGCCATGTTAAATTTTGGAATTATTCCGGGTTCGTTTGTCATTTTTTATACATTAATTGAGTTTCTGGTCATTTAATGTGCATAAGTCAAATTTGAACTACAAGCACATGCTCTCGTGCACCAAAGTTGGTTGAAAAATCACATTTGTGTCCTCGGGTGAATTTCTAGGTCCCATGCAAGAAATGAGAATAAAATTAAAACATCTGGGCATCATGGCTCGGCCGAGAACATTGAGAAACTTGGTTTTAAATTTTGGAAAATCATGAAACTTGGCATGGATGTCATGTCATGGTACTACCATGTGGTGGTAAAAAAATGGCCGAATAGGAACAGATTTTTGTATAAGCTTCTTGCAAACCGAAGCTTCTCTCAAGAAGGCTTGTGGTTCTGAGAGGGAACGTGTCACCTTTGAGTGCGAAATGATATACATTGTCCCCCTTGAGTTTATTTACAAAGGCAACATAGAACTGCATGAGTGCCCTGTTAAATTTTGGAATTATTCCGGCTTCGTTTGGCCTTATTTACACATTAATTGAGTTTTTGGTCATTTAATGTGCATAATTCAAATTTGAACTACAAGCACGTGCTCCCGTGCACCAAAGTTGGTTGAAAATCACATTTGTGTCCTCGGGTGAATTTCTACTCCCATTCAAAAAATGAGAATAAGATTCAAACATCTGGGCATCGTGGCTCGGTCAAGAACATTGAGAAACTTGGTTTTGAAATCATGAAACTTGGCATGGTGTCATGTCATGGTAGTACCATGCCGTGGTAAAACAATTTGGCCGAATAGGAACAAATTTTGGTATAAGCTTCTTGCAAATCGGAGCTTCTCAAGAAGGCTTGTGGTTCTGGGAGGGAACGTGTCACCTTTGTGTGCATAATTCAAATTTGAAATACAAGCACATGTTCTAGTGCACCAAAGTTGGTTGAAAAATCACATGTGTGTCCTCGGGTAAATTTCTAGGTTCCATGCAAGAAATGGGAATGAAATTCAAAATTCTAGGCGTCGTGGCTGGGTTGGAAACATTGAGAAACTTACTTTTGTAATTCCTGTAAATCCAAAACACGCATGAAAATAATAAAACTTGGCTTGGTGCCATGACATGGCACAAACATGCTGTGGTAAATTTGCAGTCCGATTTGCGAAGGCGCACACATTAACAATCAACAAAGTCATTTTGGAACAAGTGCTGTCACGTTACAATCAGAAACACAAGTATTATTGAAATCGTGGGCGTTCTACTTACTAGTACCATTTACGTGCCGCCACACGTCCCCATTTTTTATTAGCTAGGAGGCGCCGTGCAGGGTAGCTATTTGAGTACGGGAGGCGTGCGATCAGACCCCTGCCCGTGCTTATCGGGAGGAGAGCCCTTTGACCTCCATCTGTCGTCCACCTCTCTCCCAAGGTCTCCATTAATGGCGCCCGAGCCTCTGTTTAATGGAGTGGCTATGTCTCACTCGACTGAGATTTAAGAGAGAAAAAAGAAAATCTGACAACACGGATCTTGATGTAAGATCCGACGGACCTATATAGCATCTACTACGACTTATAGCAAGACTGATGAATATATAAGGACGATTTTTTTATCAAAGAAGGGCTTGCCCCTTCCGATTTTCATTACTGAAAACCACCACAATTCACAAGAAGTTCAGCACAACTCCAGCCTAACACAAAGGACTAAAAGCTACTCCCTCCGTCCCATAATATAAGATGCTTTTTGACACTAGTATAGTGTCAAAAAACGTCTTACATTATGAGACGGAGGGAGTACCAGATTGAAATCGCAACATCCCAAGAGGTCAACAAAGGCCAAACATCCGTGCTAGAACCCAACATTTCACAACCGACGACACAATCCACATCCTAAACCGATTATTACATCAAAATAAACCAGGAAACTGAAGGAAGCCCAGCAGCAACTAGAAGAACAGCAACGCCAAGGTCGCCACAGCAAGAGTTTTCTTCATTCCAGCCTTGCAACATTGATCTTCCACAGAAAGACAAGGACGATTAATTGTCTTACATAATTAGAAAGATAATTAAAAAAGCCACATGCGGCTACGCCCGAAATACACAAGGGCAAAAGAAGAAGGAAGACAAGGATCTGGCTCGTTGATCTCTACTTTCTTGATGCGTTGCTGCAGGCCGCGGGGACTAGTCTCCACGGCGAGCGGCGATGAGCTCTTTCATGTCCTCAAGACGCTGCTTGAGAACATCCACGGATTCCTCCTCCAGCCTTTGGCGCTCGTTGCGGAGCATGTCATTCTCGTCCATAAGTTTCTTGACGATGATGCCGGTCCTCTTCAACAAGGCACTAGTCACCTCCTGCTGGTCTGCACTTTGGACGATCTTCTCCCTCAGCAGGTCGCGCTTGGCCCAGAGCCTCTCATTGCCCTCCCTTAGTTGCCGGATGACACCGGTAGCCTGTTCAAACGAGGCTTTCATGTCGTCCTGCAACCTCGCCAAGCCGGAGATCTGATCCATCTGGCTATGGACAATCGCATGCATGCGCCTGTAACAGTCGTCGCCTGCTCGTGAGAAATTTTCCCAGGCCGCCGCGGCGCGGTGGGACATCTTTGCTGCATTCGTAGCGCGGCGGGACATCTCTGCTGCTTCCGCAGTGCGGCCGGACCAGTCTGCTGCATCGACGGTGCGGCGGGACCTCCGTGCTACTTCAACGGCGCAGCGGGACCTCTGTGCTACTACTTCCGCGCGGCGGGACATGTCGGCTGCTCTCGCAACGAGGCGGGACATCTCTCGTGCTTCCGCTTCCATGCTCGCCTCTCCCTGCTGGCAATCTCTCGACCCAGAACTCACGCTGGCCATGGCAGACGCAAGGGAAGGATGCTGAATGACTTGTTTGTTTTTGTGGATGAGGAGTTGAGGAGGAATGTGTAGTCATCTTGGCATACTAGTATTTATAACCGAGTACTAATACGCTCCTAAGTGGGAAACTGTTTAGGTTGTGATCGGTGTGAACAGGTTTGGAATTCAATATAGCGTGGTACTAATACGCTCCTAAGTGGGAAACCGTTTAGGTTGTGATCGGTGTGAACAGGTCTGCAATATAGCATGGAGTAATTTGGAATGTGACGAGACGCAAGCTCAAAATTTATAAATACCCGTGTGGCATGCTCTACGCTAGTCCTTTTTTCAGACGCATTAAACCTATCTCTCGGGACTTCTCGCACGCACCATCGTGCCACCCACAAAAACTTGTACTCTGAGTTTAGTAGTACATTATACAGGAAGAGAAGAGGTGCACGCACGCACTCGTCCTCTCACACACGCGTCTGTTTTTCTCAAAAAGGAGGATGATGACCCCCGGCCTCTGTATCTGGGAGTCACACGGGCATCTGTAGCTACGAATTGTAGTGTTCTCAACCATCCGATTGGCTCTATCATGGATGTACCTAAATACTAAAACATGTCTAGATACATCTATATTTTGACAAATGGAAGGCATGTATTGTGGAACGCAGGGAGTGCTTATCATCAAAATGGATAAAAAGGGACGTATCTACAACTAAAATACGTCTACATTCATCTCCTTTTATCCATTTTGATGACAAGTAGTACTTCTTACCCAAAGGAGCTTTATATCCAACAGACACAAAATATCCGTTCGACTGTTGGAAATTACTGATTTGATGTCGAAGTAATTGCTGCATCGCCACCAAAACCCACCATTTCTTAAGCTAAAGTAGACCAAGGTAATCCCTATATTTGCATATTACTAAGATAAACAGAAGGCACTGTCGAAACATTTAGGACGTGAGCTTGTCAATCTGAATGTGGAGGGACACAAGCTTAGCCCCGGCCAGCAGCTTGGGCGGAACTGTCAAGAAGATCAGCTCCTGCACGTCGATGTCGCCGGGATCCTTGCTGCTTGTCACCTCCATTTCCACCTCGACGGTGTCGGTCGTGCCTTTGGGCTCCCCCGGCTGGCCGTTCGCCCACAGCTTGACCTAGTAGTGCGGTAGTGGGGACGCCCCCGCTCTGATGCAGACGACCGACACAGCGATAGGCACGCCGATGTCGAGCACGCCGCCGACCAAGAAAAATGCGCGGCGGTCCTCCTCCGCGAACAGCAAGAGCCGTGGCTCCGACAGTGGCACTTGCAGCTGGAGCACCTTGCCATACTGGATCCTGTGCACGGGCATGGGATGCGCGTTGTTGATGTGGTGGTAGAGCGTCGGCGGCGAGCTTTCATAGCCGCAGACGGGCACGGGGCATTTGCAGGGTGCGAGCGGACACACCCTCTGGTGATCGGCGAGCTTGTGGTAAGTGACGTAGATCCCACAGCCTTCGTGCGGGCACTCCACCCTCAGTGACGAAACGACGGTGTCCACCGCTGTGTTCCGCACATCGAAGCCACCGCCGCGCTCGCACTTCTAGCAGTGCCGCTGGTTCCCGGGGTGCTCGACGCGGCAGTCCGCGTAGGCCAGATGCCCTCCCTTGCACTGCAGAAATCAATCGAACAACACATCAATCAAGAAACCTACACCTTGCTCAATTAGCCGAATGGACAAGGTGTATTCAAACCTCATACACTGGAGGCATCAAGGGGCGGAGGAACAAGGGGCAGTGGAGCACAGTGAGGTTCGTCGAGACCTTAGTGAGCTCCCTCGTTGGTTCCTGCTCCGTCTGCATGATCTCGCCCTCCTCGTGCACAACCATCTCTCGCTTGGGCCGGGGCATTACAAAGCTTTAGCGTCACATATTTTATACTTTGCGCATAACTATCCTCCCGCATACCAAGGAAGGCAGTAGTTTGAGTTTTCTGGACAAATTTGCCCCTGCGCATGAGTAAGCTGCATAAATATCGACAGTAAATGTGCATGCAATGGTTGGCTGGTCCTCCTTCCTTTTCGCTTGAGTTGGCTTCCCTAGGCGGTCAAGCCGCATCCGGCTCTGCACGCGTTTACCTATAGCCATTTTCTGCTTTGGAAGCTGGCGCGATTAATGGGGGCAGAACTAATCGAGCGGGGGCACAGATGGAAACCAACGCGGACGCGTAGACTAATCTGAGAAAAACAAGAAAAAGTTATACGCAAAGTAAAAGGAATCGGAGGGAGTACTACTTCAAGGTGCATTAAATCAACACATGCAAGTATCAAAAGGAGAGTCACGACATGCATGCATGCGTTGTAATTAATGCATCGGTAACCCTAAATTATTGAAATATATCGAGTGCAGTGCTTTGATGTGTCGCGTCAACTCGTACATCAACGAGAAGTTTGATTATCCTCTCCCTCGCGGACTTAACCGCACCTGCCTTTGGCTGTATGACAGGTTGGCCACACACCTGTCGGGCCCACCTGTCATACACGCAAAGACATGAGCGTCCCTCCCTCGCCCATGAGCGTGGTGGCTGGCAAGACTAGGAGAAGCTTTCGCTACATGCTCTCCCTCCCGCACGCGGTGGACATGCAGCAGTTCAATCGGTGTCAGATGGCCAGAAGCGTACTATAGTACTCCTCGAGTGCAGTAGTACACCATCATTGTTCGACTTCCCGAAGAGGCAAAGAGCCAAGCGCAGCCCGGACGCTTGCGTGGCAGTTTCATGTGTAGAGTAGTCTAGATAGCATGTACCGTGCGTGTATGCTTAAAATTGTTGGGGTTGGCTCCATGCTATGTGGCCGTCTCGAAGTTTTTTTTAAATTAAAATAGTCTTCTGGCCCTACCTGTCACCCTGGTGATTGTAGTTTGCATGCTCATCTGGTCAAGACAGGAATATATATTTTTTAATTTGTTTTTTTCGAAAAGGGGGGACTCCCTGGCCTCTGCATCAGAATGATGGATGCGGCCACATATATTTTAATTTGTGGTGGTTAAATGTTAGAGGTTGTAGCAAATATATTGTACACTGCGGGTCTTTCAGCCAAGTTTAGAGGCAAGCATGTGGGGCCTGTGCTATGATGTGTCGCGCCAACTCGTAGAACGAGGAGAAGCTTGATTTTACTACACGCCTTCTCCCTCGCCCATGCGCGCTGTTGCTCGCAAATGAGGACAGGCTTTTGCTTAGTAGTACTTCTACAACAAGCTATCCGTCCCGCTCGCGGTGGACGGACATGCAGCAGTGGATTCGACACTGTATAAGCAGTAGTAGTAACATCATTGTTCGTCTTCTCAAAGAGGCGAAGAGCCAAGCGCAAATCGAACGTTGCAGTTGCAAACATTGGAGCACGCATATAGCCAGGCTCTTGCATGAGACAAAATTGCTATGTGAGCCCACTATTGTATTAGTACGTACAACTACTTGCTAGTATAGCCCTGTAAACCAGAAAGGAGTATTTGCCCTTCTAGAGATTTCAACAAGTGACTAGACTACACCGAGACGGAGTACATATGGAGCAAAATGAGTGAATCTGCACCATAAATAAATACGTACTAGTTCTATCGTTTTCCTCTCCGAGGTGCACAATATTGAATATACTGACTAGTCTCTTTTTGACACGCATTTACGTTGTTTTTTTGACACAATACAGACGCAAGCTCTCATATACACGCGCATACACTCACCCCTATGAACGCACACACGCACGGCACTAAGTATCATCTTGAAATTTACGAAGTCACCATAGGAACCTTGTCGTCGACGGGTCCATAGGTGCTAGAATGCCAAGGAGGAAGAGGGTAGCGGTTCCCGAGACGTTAAACGGTCAATGATGCATCCTCAATTACATGCAGAGGTAATTAATTGGAGAAGCAGACTAGAGCCAGCACAATGTGAATGCAACAGAGTTTGGACTCTCATATAATAAAGGCGCCCCACCACTCCAATCCATCTACTCCCAAGTCTCTGCGCAACAATTCTCACTCCGATCCAAGACCAAGTGACCATAAGCCACAAGCACCTATGGAGGCGATGGGGACGCAAGCGACAGTCGGCTGTGCCAAATCATCCAAGGCACCGGCCTGCAGCCCCGCACCGCGCAACATTTCTAGACGGTGCTGGCGACCGTAGGCATCGTAGTCCTCGCCGACGCCGGCTTCGCCTCTCGCATGGACGACATGATGGTCAACTCCATCCGCAAGTTCACCGCCGTCAAGAAGCGCGCGGATGACCTTGCCGTACCACTCCAGCCCGCGCGCCCAGGCTCCTCATTGCCTGCCACCCTCATCAGCCTCGATGGTGATGAACTCTTTCAAGCCCTGGTGGCCCTGCAGGTGCCGGAGGTCACGACGAAGAATGTGCACCGGGCCGCGCTCGCCGCGCAGTGTCTCGCCATGCAAGAAACCATCGACCTGCACATCCACGTCTATGAGGAAAATCGTCTACATAGGCCACTACAAGGCAAGCGAGGACAGAAAGACGTTGGCCTTCTTCCAGCGGCTGGAATCTTTGGACGCCATTGTTCAGAAGCACGTCGACCTGGCCACAAAAACCGCTGCTACTTAGGTGCCATTCGGTGGGCCGGCACCCTGAGTCAAGGAGGTGGACGTCGTTGATGGATGCATCTCTTCTTCTTGCCTCCTGTAACCAGCACTGCATCGCCTCGTGGCCTTAATGTTTTATTAGTATAGTACTCCCTCCATTCCCAAATATAAGTCTTTCTAAAGATTCCAACAAGTAAATAAATGCAGGTCGACGAATTCTGGCTATATGTGCATATTTATATCTAGCTATTGTACTTGTTGGCTATAAACTTGACTATATGTGACATGGCAACATCATATAGCCAGCAGCTGGCTATATTATTAACCATGCTCTTAGAGAGTAGAAGAGAGAAACGAGGGAGGAGGGCTAGCTGTAGCACGGACGCTGTTGTCAGATGGGACTCGTGTTTATAGAATAGGGGTACTGAGCACTCGTGCCTCTTTTTTTGAGGGAAAAATTAGTCGTATGTCTAGTACCACTAGTTGGGTGCGTGCGACCTACAGCTGTCATCACTTTAGGTCTACTTTTCGAACCGCGGCTACGCTTCACAGTACATATTTTTCACGCATTTATCCTCCTATATGTACTCCTAGGCTATTTCCGCGTGCTCCCATTCGCCGACATGTGGGACATAGAGCATCTGGGTCGTAGTGCATGCACGACTCGGAGCATATGCCGGGGTACTTTAGATTTCAGACCTCACGAATTACATGCAAACCCCCCGCAGAAGAATAAATAAATCAATGAATTATTACATGAAACCGGATTATTTTTGTGGAAACCGGAGCACGTTCATTAAATTTTGGACATAACACGTTTATAAAAAATGACCGGACCTAAACCAGTCTAAGGGCCTCTTTGATTGTTCCCGGAAAAAAAGGGCCTCTTTGATTTGCAGGATACTGAAAACACAGGAATGGGGAAAGTATGATGGTGATGAACCGAGACGAGGAGAACTCTAACTCAGTTAGAGGTTAGAGTTAGATTCTAACCCTGAACTAACTCTAAACCAAAGAGGTGTATGGATGGCAGGGTTAGATTGACAATAAATGCTCTATCTCAATCATTTGACTACTTTGGACCCTATTTTTAGTCAGACTAAAATAAGTCCCTTGGATCCAAGCCCCCTCTTGGTGTGGCCGGCTCTTCTGTGGCCTCCTCCCGCTCACAATTGACATAAATGAACCATCTATACAATCAAGCATGCAAAACATGATAATTTTTACTTTGTCCATACAAATGAGGTATCCCACTTAAACATACAAGTCGTAATCAAGCTTCACAAAATTAAAAAACACTTTATGAAACAAAGAATGAGCTAACTCATCACGGAAGTTGTTCACGATAGGGAGGGAGCCCGGAGCCCCTCACGCACCGAGGGAGGAGCTTGCCATCATCGCTCTGGAGGAAGGCTCTGTAGAGCCCAAGCCCCGGGAACCCCTCCGATGCCGGCCCTTGCGAGTTGAGGTCGACACCGGCATGGGTAGCAGGGCCGCTTGCCGCCGACTAGGAACTTAATCTTTGGGCCTCTATAAATAATGCAAGCCTATAACTAAAATACCTAGAAAGGTGAACTGAATCTTTGGGCCTCTAGAAATAATGCAAGCCTGAAACTGAAATACCTAGAAAGGTGAACTGAATCTTTGGGCCTCTAGAAATAATGCAAGCCTGAAACTTAAATACCTAGAAAGGTGAACTGAATCTTTGGGCCTCTAGAAATAATGCAAGCCTGAAACTGAAATACCTATAAAGGTGAATTGAATCTTTGGGCCTCTAGAAATAATGCAAGCCTGAAAATGAAATACCTAGAAAGGTGAACTGAATCTTTGGGCCTCTAGAAATAATGCAAGCCTGAAACTCAAATACCTAGAAAGGTGAACTGAATCTTTGGGCCTCTAGAAACAATGCAAGCCTGAAATTGAAATACCAAGAAAGGTGAATTGAATCTTTGGGCCTCTACAAATAATGCAAGCCTGAAATTGAAATACCTAGAAAGGTGACCTAAATCTTTGGGCCTCTAGAAAGATTTATTACCTCCTCAAGCAGCATCAAACAATTCCATGCGTGCACCACAAGTCTATAGAAAGTTTTATCAGGATCTACTTTTCCAAATCAGAATTAGCGCTAGAGCAAGCAAGATCAATGATATGGCCATGAGACAGAGAAGGAACGAACAAACTCACCCCTCTCGCGACCTCCCTGGTAGATGCGCCACCACCGCGCACGACAAAGGGAGAAAAACGACTGGTGAAGGGGGAGCGGGGCGACCTTCAAAGGACAGAGGGAGAGGGCGGCCGGAGTAGGGCGGCGGAGGCCGGAAGGTGAGGGCGGCCGGAGGAGAGAGAGGGCGAGCGGTGCTTGGGCGGACGGCCCTATGGGGAACAGAGAGGAGTCGTGCGAGAGGGGGGGAGCGATCTGGTGCGGGAAGGTGAGATTTTTTTAGGGGAGCGATCTGTTGCGGGCATGTGAGATTCTTTTAGTTCTCTTTTAGTGGGCCCAGGATAACTAACCCAATTAGAACCTCTCCACCGGGCTAGTTTTTTTAGCTGGGTTAGAGCAAACTAGCTCAAACTAACCCCTCTTGTTTCGATAATTTGAGGCTATTTCAACCCAAACTAGCTCTAACTCAGGGATCCAAACAAAGAGGAGTGTTACTGTACATGATACAGCGTGGACCATAGCACATTGTTTTTTATGGCCATATCACCACATTATTGTTTTCTACTGCTGGTTCACTGGGCTACCATGGTTCGCACGGCTGGTTCACTAGGCTGCCGTGGTTCGCGCTCCTCCGACCTGAGTAGTACTCCCTCCGTTCCTAAATATAAGTCTTTGTAGATATTTCACTGTGGACCACATACGGATGTATATAGATGCATTTTATGTGTAGATTCACTCATTTTTCCCCGTATGTGGTCCATAGTGAAATCTCTCCAAAGACTTATATTTAGGAACGGAGGGAGTAGTATAGTACTAGTATATAACGCATCATTCTTTGCTCCTTCTTACTACTCCGACATGTGGGAGAGCCAGCATCCGGGTCGACGTGTCATGCACCAGATTAGAGCGCGGAACGGAAGGGGGGCATCACCCCGGTCGGAGCGCCAGTAATTCATGACTATAGTGAGTGGTCATATCACAAGTCTTTCGAGCAATAACGCATCGTCAAATCGCACAGCCCCACTTGCTCACCCTCCTCGCCTCTCTGTCAAACCGCTTACCCAAAAACTGCCACGCGTATTGCCCGGGAAAAGCCCCGCCCTCAACTTTTAACTATGCGAAAATAGTTCGAGCTTGTTCGTTCTATATAAATACAGTACTTACTGTATGTTTATTCACCCATGGGGTTGTTCAATGAATGGAGGGCGGGGAGCACAAGTGAACAATACTACCTCTGTCCGGGTTTATTGGTCCCCATTGTATTTCGTGCCAAATTTTGACCATAGATTAAACTAAGAAAATGTTCACGCATGTCACCAAACATTATATTTTTCAAAACTATGTTCAAATACGAATCCAATGAGATAATTTTTCTTGACATGCATTAACATTTTGTTAGTTAAATATTTAGTCAAAATTTGGCACAAACTATAAAAGGGACCTATAAACCAGGACGGAGGTAGTACTGTAGTAGTAGTAAGTAGGAGTCATAGAGAAGTCACCTTAAATAGAGAGTTTCTTTTCTTTAATGCCACGTACACAAATTGAAACGCTTGTTGTGGAGAGAAAAAATATAATCACTCCACTATATATGGACGCAGGGGCCTGAGCGCTCGCTTTACTGGGGTTGCTCTCTTCATTCTCTCGTCCTCTCCAGATATAAACAAGACAGCGGTAGCAACATTTTCTCTCTGCTCACCGCTGGTCACAGATCCAGCCGGATCCCTTCGGCCGGTGTGTGTAGAGGAATAAAAGGTGCATCATTCACGCGGTCATCGCCGCCGAGGGAGGAAACCCACAGCTGCCGGAGGGTCCCGATCCTCTGCCCTTGCCGTTCTCTCCGACACAACGCCGGCTCGGGAGGTCCTCCGACCCTTCTTCCTCCCTGCCGTATTGTCCGCATATCCGACCTACCGCCGCCGACATCCCGGCGACCCTTAGGTATAAGTTCTTCGAAAGCGGCCTTGCTCAACTACCCCAGCTCCCCACGTGTCTGCATGTGCATCTTTTTCTACTCCCATCAACTCTTCCAAAGCCACCTAAATTTTTAGTATTATTAGAGGTAAAGCTACTTCATGCATTCGAATCTAGGGCTTTGTTCAAACAACTAAGAAAGGGGGGAAGGTTGTAGCATGAATCTAGGACTTGATTCAAAGAGGAAATAATATGGTGAAAGTAGTAGAGACCAGATACCCAACCGGTCTCTTGGTTGAAAAGGGAAATAATGGGAAAACGCAGTACAAACTGGATAAGGAACAGATCTATTATTGGTTGAAAAAAGGATAGAAAGTGGCGGCTGGTGGACAAGTCAAAAGAGTATGTCCAGGATTAGATTTGTTGCCATCACATAGTAAAAGGTCTCCAGGATTAGATTTGCTGCCCTCATATAGTAAAAGGTCTCAGGATTAGATTTGCTGCCCTCACATAGTAAAAGGTCTCAGGATTAGATTTGCTGCCCTCACATAGTAAAAGGTCTCAGGATTAGATTTGCTGCCCTCACATAGTAAAAGGCCTCCATGATTAGATTTGCTGCCCTCACATAGTAAAAGGTCTCCAGGATTAGGTTTGCTGCCCTCACATAGCGTGAACAAGCTCGGCATCACCACTTTATGCCTCCTTGTAGGTACATTGTGTTGATGCGTCCATTATCGCATGTCCTTATACCAACCTTTTGCTATTTTTTTGCGGGTAAACCAACCTTTTGCTGTAAGGGCGCATGTAAAATGAAGTTATCACACTGTTACCTTAGGGACATGTCTAACCAGTGTTATTGTTAATCTAATGCCTCTAGTGATAAGATGCAATTAAACTGTGTTACAAATGGCACTCATGCTGTTTTCCCCAGTATGATAAGTTGCTCCTTTACGCTGCTGAGTGTCCTGGTGTCCCCACGGTCCCATGCCCTTAAACCAACTCTTTAGCTGATGTTGATTTACTGTGTCTGGTAAACAAGCAATGCCACCATTAAAGTAGTCCCATATCTGAGGAATCTCATTGTTGATCGTAATGCTTCTGGTAACATGAAGCATTGCTGACGTTTTAAAATTTCTATTGTCCTTGTGTGATTGCCATGAACACAATTAAGATGCTTCTTTTCATTTTGTATATGTTTCGTATATTCTTATTGACCAGCAACTATTTACTTTCTATCATTTTGTGCAGATAGGGATATCCATTTCACCTTGTTGCTATTGTGACCTTTTGGTGAACTGCACAAAACACTTTTTTTGGGAATGAGTGTCTTGTGCAGTTCAACTAAAATGTCACATGGGCAACATCTCTCAATTTTGGTGGAACTGCACAAAATGGTTAAACTAAAGTGAAACCATGCTCTCCTGTCTCCTTGTTTGTGCTATGCAAACATGATGTGAAAACAGGACTACTCTACTACAGATGTTGTGACGGTCAAGAGCAACATCTCTCAATTTTGGTGGAACTGCACAAAATGGTTCAACTAAAGGGAAACCATGCTCTCTTGTCTCCTTGTTTGTGCTATGCAAACATGTTGTGCAAATAGGAATACTCTACTATAGATGTTGTGATGGTCAAGAGCATTCGCCAAGTTCTTCGATTGTATGACATGGCTAGCCAAGATGGATTTAATCCCGATATTCACTTTATCAAAAGGCTCTAATGGGTTGGTTCTGAATCTTGCAAGCTGGGAATCAGTGAGATGTGTAGGCATCTTTGTTGTACTTATTATTTGAATCTTATTTGTTGGTTCTGAATCTTGCAAGTTGGGAATCAATGAGACATGTAGGCATCTTTGTTGTACTTATTATTTGGATCTTATTTGTTGGTTCTGAATCTTGCAAGCTGGGAATCAATGAGATGTGTAGGCATCTTTGTTGTACTTATTATTTGGGTCTTATTTGTTGGTTCTAAATCTTGCAAGCTGGGAAACACGGCATGATGATGCAGAGGACAGCAACCATAACAAGCAATTCAAACTTGGTAGTATTATCTTTGTGAAAGTGCGACAAATGTGTTGATCGTGTGCGTCCTGAGAATAATAATTCTAATTGTTGTGCATGTTGATCCCGTGGCACTGATAGAACGAGCCAATGCATTGCTTGTTTTAAGTATAAGTTTCTATTAAAGCTAATTAAATTTAAGTAAAGTGACCACTAACTCCTGTTATTACAGTACCAATACAGACCCGCTCGTGAACGGACGTGTGGCCGGAGTAGGTTTCTTAATGGAGGCGTTTGAATGCGCCGAGGGTGCATCTTCTGCCGGGCGTGCAGCGGACGAGGGAGGGGTAGTAACTGTTGTCTCCTGTACACACTCAGCTTACTGTTGAATCCAGTTCCCCAAGAGCTGAAAAACAAACTGTTGCCGCCGCCTACACACTCGTTCACTCGAAGAGACTCCAATGGTGATCCGAGGGGTGAGCCCGCTGGATATGGACTTCAGCAAGGAGTTAGTTCGCCGTTCAGTCCTATGGCTGCACCAAGTTGAATGTGATGTGCACCAACGATACGGACATGGTGAAGCTCTGCCTCGCCTCAGTCCTATGGCTGCACCAGGTTTTGGAGCATTCGTCCCTTTCATCGGCAGCGCCGACTGCACCTTCGCTACGGTGGAGAGAAGGAAGAACACGATGATTCGGCCATCTAGTGCAACAAGCATGTTGACATCCAGAAGCAATATAATATCCTCAGCAATGGGCAGGAGAAGGACTCCGTGGTTGACCTCGCTGAGACCATCATCGACCCCTGATACGCCAACATGAAAGAAGACGACCTGAACACGTGGGAGGTACCTTTGAATCTAGCCTACATAACCTACGCGGCCAAGGACGCATACGCATGCTACGACATGTACAGGCAGATCTTGAACATGAGGGCGTGTCTGCTTCCTGTAACCGACGAGTACACGGACAGCCGCAGCGTCATGATCAAGCGTGCCAGGAAGGTCTAGATGTTGCACTTTATCTGTTTATAAGCACCTTTATCATGTGAGTGTTTCATGCATTAGCCTATGTGTCGTAATTATCTGTTTTGTCCGAAATATTTCTTTTAAGAACCCATTAACCTGATTGCTTTTTTTAGTGGCTATTTGCTAATGTATGTAAACTAGTTCACTTATCCGTAAAAAAACTAGTTCACTCGGCTGTCGTGCTTTGAATCCCCTTCCTCCCAACATATTCCTCTCCTCAGGTGGACCCAGCAGGTCTCTGAATTTTCTCCCACTTTCTTTTTTGATGTAAACTGAGTTTTCTCCCAGTACTTTCCCCTAGAACCAACTCAACTGTCCCACGTCTAGCCTAAAAAATAATAATACCCCACGTACTATTAACTCATCAAATTAAAATGATATTTTATTTCGTAAGTTGAAAGTTCTTACAAAATAATAATAATAATTGTTTATATATAACTGGCCAAGTTAACTCCTAGTGATTGCGTACATAAGCTTGCAAAGATTTTACTGACGTGCAATCATGTGTTTATGTTTTTATAACATTTCTCCGTCTAGCCCAACATGATATTTTCACCCAGCCCAGCAAGTCCGTGGATTTCGATAAAAATGCAAATGGGATTTAAACGGGCTACATAGATGCTACATCATTGTTTCACCCAGCCCACCAAATGGACTAAAAATAAATGGACTAGCTGACATGTGGGCCAGTAGGTCGAAGCCTAAGAAGGCGTTGGATTTACATCCAACTGTCGGCATTCTTCTTCAATCTCTCGTCTTCTTCCCCCAGTGCTGCCGGAACCGCCTGCTCCAGCCTTCGGCGTCCAGCGGCGTTGTTTTGCGCTCCTCAACGAAACGCTATCCCGCCGACGGCCAGGCCATCCCTCCACTCTGCACCTCCTGTTATTCTCTGCCGAGTGTAGGCCCACCCCGCACCCAAACCAGTCAAGTTTCCCACTCCTCTCCGTTTGCGACTCTGCTGCCGCGTCTTCCCCATCTCTGCGTCATTCCAGTCTGGGGCCTTGCCATCGTCCATCACCTCGGTGCGCTCGGCGTGGCGTGATAAACATACGGGAGTCATTGGAAGAGGACTGTACATGGAGAGCCTGATGGCTGGGACCCACGAGGTCCATGGTCGCACGCAAGGAAAGTTCCTCCTTATTATGCACTCTACGTGCACTGTACGTGGGAAGGGCTTCTGTATTTCACGAAAAAAATGCCCCCCCCCACTGACAGGTCAGACCCACCAGCTATATCTTCGCATGCAAGGAAGTGCCTCCTTATTACGCACCAAAAAATGAATACCCCCTGCTAGCTGGGACCCACCATAGTGGGTGGCTGACTTGTGGGCCTACTAAGTTGACGAGGATAGAGAGATTTGTCAACTTAGTCAATATGAATGATTCTAGCTCTAGTGACCGTACGATGTCCATCCAACGGCCATAGTGCTTCTTCAACCTCTGGTCTTCTTGCTCCAGCCGCCCAAAGCAGCGCCGGTCGTGTCGCATGCTCCTGCCTCTCGTGGTCGGCTGTGATGCCGCGGAGGCCTCACCGCCCCCTACTACTCCCACCACTGGCCCAGGGTATCCCTCTACTTACTGACACCCCCTGTTATTCTGCGGCGACAGCAGCCTCACGCCGCAGCCGAACCAGTGAACCCTCGTACTCCTCTCCGCGTGGGCATCCACTGCCGCGTCTTCCCCGGCTCCTCGTCGTCCCCTTCCTAGGCCTCACCGTCGTCCACCGCCTTGGTGCTCTCGGCGCGGCGTGGTCAATGTGGTCAACGACCGACTTCCATCGGAAGAGTACTGTATGTGGAGAGGCTGACAGCTGGGTCCAAGGCCACAACCCAGTTTTTTTGTGATTTGCCAAGTAAGCGCTTTGTCAGGCCTGTTGGGCTACAAATATTTCAAGACGAGGAGAGATTGATTCGGCTAGCCGAGAAAATGGCCTATCAGTAATGAGAAATGGGCTGTATATTTTTAAAACACATCAAACCGGCAATTAGTTTCAAATATCTTTTTTCCATTTCGAGATTTTAAATTACATTAATTTTTATGCGTGGAGAATTTGTTGGATTTTAAGTTGATATACATTTATTTTTAAAATCAGTTTCAATATGAGTCGAAATTTCGGGATTAAAAACAGTTCAGACCGCATCGAAATATGCAAAATTTCGTATAATTTTTTAACTGTGGCCACAATATGGGATGTAATGCTAACAAAAAGAATATGGGCTCCAAACAAAACCTTAAGAATTAGCAAATGGGCTGTAAATTATTAGAAATAATGGCAGATGGGTTATATGCTGTTTTCCACAGATTTGAGGCTTTCCTAAAAAAAGGTTGACGCACAAGCAGTGACTGTTGGATGGCCATCCAACGGCCGTCGTGCTTCTTCAATCTCTGCTCTTCCTGCTCCAGCCGCTCAAACAAGCGTCGGCGGGACTGCCTGCGCCCTCCTCCCCGCTGCCGGCTGTGCTGCCGCGCAGGCCTCACCGCCCCACCGTACTCCCATCGCTGGTCTAGCCATCCCTCTACTCACCCACACATGTTGTTATTCTCCGACGATGATAGACGAACCAGTAAACCCTCGTTCAGTCGTACTCCCCTCCGCATGGGAAACAACTGCGGAGTCTTCCCTGCCTCCGTGTCGTTCCCTTCCTAGGCCTCGCCATCGTCCACCGCCCTCGTGCTCTCGGCGCGGCCTGGTCAACGTGGTCAACGACCGACATGCATCTGAAGTGGACTGTACGTGGAGAGGCCGACAGCTGGGTCCACGGCCGCACGCAAGGAAATGCCTCCTTATTACGCGCAAAATAATGATTCTTCCACCTGACATCGGGGACCCACCAAAAGGGCCTCAGTATTTCGCGAAAAAAACGTTACCACCGCTGGCAGCTCGGACCCACCAGCTATATCTTCGCACGCACAAAAAAAATGAATACTCCCCCTGTTAGCTGGGACCCAGTATAGTGGCAGGCTGACTTGTGGACCTACTAAGTTGACAGGGACGGAGGGCTTTGTCAACTTAGTCAATATGCACGATTCTAGCTCCAGTGACCGTACGATGTCCATCCAACGGCTGTAGTGCTTCTTCAACCTCTGGTCTTCTTGCTCCAGCCGCCCAAACCAGCGCCGGTCGTGCCTCATGCTCCTGCCTCCCGTGGCCGGCTGCGATGCGGAGGAGGCCTCACCGCCCCCAACTACTCCCATTGCTGGCCAGGCCATCCCTCTACTCACCCACACCCCCTGTTATTCTGCGGCGACGGCAGCCTCACACCGCAGCGAACCAGTGAACCCTCATACTCCTCTACGCGTGGGCATCCACTACCGCGTCTTCCCCGGCTCCGTGTCGTCCCCTTCCTAGGCCTTGCCGTCGTCCACCGCCCTAGTGCTCTCGGCGTGGCGTGGTCAACATGGTCAAGGAACGGCTTCCATCGGACATGGACTGTACGTGGAGAGGCTGACAGCTGGGTCCACGGCCGCAGCAAGGAAGTGCCTCCTTATTACGCGCAAAATAAGTATTCCTCCACCTGACAGCGGGGACCCACCGGACGGGCCACCATATTTTGCGAAAAAAACATTTCCCCCTGACTGCTGGGACCCACCAGCTACACCTTCGTACGCAAGGAAGTGTGTCCGGGCAAAAAAACGATTCGCCCCCCCCGACTACTGGGACCCACCAGCTACATCTTCGCACACAAAGAAGTGCCTGACAGTCGGGACCCACCTGGTCGAAGCGTACGTAGCGTTGTCATTCTGGTCGCGAACATGTACGTACATACTGGTCGATGTAGAGGCGCGCACGTGTCGTAGATGTAGAGGCGCGCACGTGTCGTAGTAGAGGCGCGCATGTAGCATGTACACGTATGTACAGCGGCGAGGGTGCAAGAAAGAAAATACGGCCACATACGTACATACGGGCAGGGTCTCGAATGCCTACTCGCGCATACGTACATGGCTGGGTCGGAACGGAGAAATAGCGTCGTCGTCGTGTTCATGGGGAGCCAACCAGCTGGGTCGGAACGGAATGCGTGGCCGTGTTCATCGGGAGGGCTTGGACGGAACAGGGAATAAAAACGAGGCCTGGCGTATCGCACAACGGAGGAAACAGCCTTGTGTTCGACCGGCCACGTTCGAAACGGGGTCCTGTTGATCGGGAGGGGCCTGGCGTAGGTTGGAAAAAGCGGTAGGCGTAAGCGAGGTGCTTGGCCTTCGCCTAGTGCCTAGGCGGTGCTTAAGCGCCTTAGGCGCAGCCTAGGCGATAATATGATTCTTACTATCAGAGTGTATATGTGGTTATTATATGTGTATTTTATTGATTCAGGGCATATAAGTATGTTAACTACCAGCTACTACGATTGGAATATGGCCCTTTTGGCATATCAGTGCAATAAGGAATGATTTCTCGCTCGGGTAGACAATTTCTTACTTGCTCTGACTAGACTTCTGCTTATGCCCTAGGCGAGGCGATTGGCCATTGCCTAGCGCCTAGGCGTGCTTAAGCGCCTCCTAGGCACTGCCTTTTCCAACAGATGGCGTACCGCAAAACGGAGGAAACAGACCTCCTACGGTCGAAACGGGGGTCCTGTTGATCGGGAGGGGTGTGGCGTACCGCAAAACGGACGAAACGGACCTCCTACGGTCGAAACAGGGGTCATGTTGATTGGGAGGGGTGTGGCGTACCGCAAAACGGACAAAACGGACTTGTGTTGGAGCGCTATGGTCGAAACGGGGGGGAGGGGTGTGGCGTACCGCAAAACGGGACTCCACGGGATACTGTTCATCTCCACCGTCGACCTCCTCCAGCCTCGACGGGCTACCGTCGACCTCCTACAGCCTCCACGGGCTCCTGTTCATCTAGCCTCCACCGCACGCTAGCTACTCCACCGGCTACTGTTCAACCACCCCTCCACGGGTACCCCTCCACCGTCTACTGTTCATCCAGCCCTCCACACCACGGGGTCCTGTTCAACCACCCCTCCACGGCCACCCCTCCACCGTCTA
>NC_041383.1:548010454-548017493 GCF_002162155.2 Triticum dicoccoides
CTCACTATTCATCCCAGAGGCAGCATCGATTGGCTTCAGTTAGCAGCAGTAGCAAAGGAATCACTCCATCGGGTTCAGTTAACAACCATCGATCGATCTCTTGGGTTCAGTAACGCGTAGCCTGCAGTGCAATCGCTCGGGTTCAGTTAGAGCCCAACGCCTCGCTCGGCTTTAGTTAGAGCCAATGCTTCGCACACACGCGCGTACGTACGAGAGAAACGCGCATCACTCCGCCCCCGACCTCCCACCGTAACCGGCAACTCCCCGAAATTTTCCTCCCCCTTGCTTCTACCACGGTTTTTTCCGTCATGGATGGCCCAAAGAATGTCATGCAGCTGCGTCTCCGGCCCGCCCAGGACAAAAGGCCCATTTTTTGTCATGATTTTTTGTCATAGAAGTAGGAGCCCACCACATCTATGATGATACCGGGTTTTGTCACAATTATCGTCATAGAAGTGTCATATGTCTGACAAAAAAAATTTCATTCGTCCCAAAATGTCACGGATGTGTCTTTTTTTGTAGTGCTTTATGTCACCTATGAGTTAGACAAGGCCCCACTACAGCAGCCCTTAGTGTTTAAATCATTGACAAGCTCTATTAGAGTGTTAGGTTAAGAACAACAAGTAATCAAAGCAAACAGTCCTAGTATGGCTGGCTGATGCAAACAAGCAATTGAACAGATGTGTGAGCAAATTTTACATATCAAGAAAAGAAGCAAAGAACGAGGCTTAAAGACCATCACTTGACTGACCAGATTTAAGGGGCATTTAAATATCATGTGCAACGTATGAACTAACATAAACATTGCATATTCCAGATTCTACAATGGAATGCACATGTATTAGGTTATGCCATGTATGATGATTCCTAAATGTACAGATAGCAGGCAGAAGTGATTCATCATTGCACGCACAATTGAATTGCAGGTTATGGGCCAGTTCGATTCCGCCTTTTCAGGGCATATTGTCAAAATAAGCCATAAAAGATGTATAGAAGTCATTTTTGAGTTATGGGCTTGGGCTTAACTAATTTTGCTTTGGAGGGGGGTGTTTCGGGTAGAACCTCACTAAAAATTGAAGGGGAGGGGAATAGTGAAATGACTCTGTTGTCTGCCTATATTACACTCAAAATGTAACTGCGGACGCCCGTGTCACACCTGACCCTCAAGTAAAAACAAACACGCAAGCATTCATTGCCTGCCCGCTTGCATCTCCTCTCCCCTTTCCCTTTCCCTCTACCTCGATCCCCTGCCTGCAGCACTAGGGTTCCTCCAGCGAGCCATCGCCACTGGTCCCATCTGGCCTGGTCCTCGACGATGCTTTGTCCAGCTAGGCTACATGGCCGGCGGGTAGGGGCAAATCTCCCTGGTTGCTCCTCCCTCTGGTGCTGCCCCTCATTCTCATGGTCTCCAGCAGCTGCTCCACTATGGTCCGTCCAACGCACTACTCCGGTGGGCGCTGCACAACTACAGTTGATGCCACACTGCGGCAGAAGGCACCTTATTCCCCCTCCCCTCCTCCCAGGCCATGGCCTTGAGGTGCTGTTGAAGGATGAGCTCATCCAACAAGGTGAGGATCTCCTCTGATTTTTTGCCAAATTTTCATTCTGATCCACTATACGATGAATTGCTATGAGCTGCTTCTACTGCTGCTATATGATGCATTGCTATGAGTTGCTCATGCTGCTGCTATATGATGAATTGCTATGAGCTGCGGTTGCTATATGATGAGTTGCTATCAGCTGATGTTGCTGCTATATGATGAATTGCTATGAGCTGTTGATGCTGCTATATGATGAGTTGCTATAAGCTGCTCCTGCTACTGCTATATGATGAATTGCTATGAGTTGCTCCTGCTGCTGCTATATGATGAATTGCTATGAGCTACTCTTGCTGCTGCTATATGATGAATTGCTATGAGCTGCTCCTGCTGCTACTATATGATGAATTGCTATGAGTTGTTGCTGGTATATGATGAATTGCAGATGGTTGCTGCTGCTATATGATGCTTTCAGGTGGTGCTGCTATATGATAATAACCAGCCACTTGGACCATCGAATTTCAATAAATAATTGTTCTTCATTTAAATGTGGGTCATGCGTTCTTCGTTTAAATTAGGCAATGGGATCTCTATGGAAAACATTGACCAAAGTAGATTGTGCCAAGTAGATGGTATTTTTGTATTTGCATTTTGAGCAAATAGTGATTGTCTGTTTTCCCATCATATTAATTACTACACTGGGTTCAATTTGTGATGTTCGCAAGTCAAATTAATTTCCATATGGGCAGCAAAATGAAAAAAATATAATGCAATCTAGACTTCCCACTGATCATACCAAAGATAAGCTGAAAACGCAATGAAAAGAACTGGTTGGATTATTACATGGAGCTTATATTCACAGGTGCTTATTTTCTTAGGATAACTCGTAATAACTGTCCCTAAGAAACTTGGTTAATAGAACTGGCATACAAATAACATGTCACGATGATTGCAATGGAGGAGTGACGTACCGTAGCACACTGTACAGGCTCACCGCTGCCTCTCCTTTTTTGCGATGTTCCACGAAATTGCCACATACATCTTGTACTTTTTCATTGTGTAACCCTATCTGCAAGTTGACACGGCTAATTTCAGACATCTCTACATGATACTACATTGCATATCCCTTGCGCATATTTAAACCACCAATTAACGATTGTGTGCGTACCATAAACTAGCCATGACTCTGTATGCTGGACTAGCAGGCACTCTAAGGGAGCCTAATGTAGTGCACTAGAATTCCTACATGCCACCTATGATTTTGTGTAATGTACTGCCCCTGTTCCTAAATATATGTCTTTGTAGAGATTCCAGTATTGACCACATACAGATATATATAGATGCATTTTCGAGTGTAGATTCACTCATTTTGCTCCGTATGTAGCCTATAGTGGAATCTCTAGAAAGACTTATATTTAGGAACGGAGGTACGAGGTAGTATCATGTATGACATCTACATATCTAATTTAGCAGCCAGTAGTAGAAATCATTGTCTGCACAAAGGGATTACTGGTCGAAAATCCTAGCAAAGCACGTTGGCAGGCACAGAACAATACAAGAGAGAGAGACGCGCTTACAAGATCATAGCAATGCCTCAGTCCAGGATCTTGGTTGGCCAAGCTGTTAGATCCAGAAGAAACATCGTTCATGTAGTTTTTGCCAACTGTATAATAGGTAACAGCGACCGGTTAGTATATTTGAAGTACATCGGGCAGGTGATGCTGGACAGGTTTAAAGGTGACAAGTACCTAGGCCGTGGCGGGTGCTTGGCATCTCTCCAGACGGTGGGAATCAGGTTAGAAACATCAAGGGTGATGATGCTGCGCTGGCTGTCGGGGTCCGGTAAGGAGAATTAGAACCGTCGAGTAGGGTGTTTGTGGAGCGGCTCCTGTAGGGTGGACTACGGTGTGGGCGAAGCGGATCTATGGCCCTGGACGAGGGTGTAGGTTAAGCTGCTCCGGTGGTTGGGTTAAGGATGGTGTCGATGACGCGGATCTGCGGCTGTGGACAGGGCATCAGAAGCTACTCCGGTGATTGGGTTAAGGATGGTGTCGATGATGCAGATCTGCGGCCATGGACGGGGCGTCAAAAGCTGCTCCGGTGGTTGGGTTAAGGGTGGTGTCGACAATGCGGATCTGCGGCCGTGGACATGGCGTCAGAAGCTGCTACTAGGTTGGATGAGGGTGCGAGGAAGCGGATCTGAGGCCGTGGACTTGTGAGTTGGCAAAGCGGCCCCGGTAGGGTTGAGAATGGTATAGGCGAAGCTACTCCGGTAGGGTTGACGATGGTGTCGGTGAAGCGGCTCCGGTAGGGTTGAGGAAGGTGTCGGCGAAGCGGCTCCGGTAGGGTTGAGGAAGGTGTCGGCGAAGAGGATCAGAGGCCGTCGATGGGGGCGGCGGTGGGGCGGCTCCGGGGGATGTGGATGAAGCATCTCCGGTGGGGAGTATGAATGAGCCGTTGCAGATGCGCGGCGGTTGATGAGAGTAGCGGTGAAGCAGATCCGGCGCCGTGGACAAGGCCGACACTGAATGGGCTATGGTACAGTGCTGGATGAGCAGTCTACTTGTTTCTAGGGGAGGTGGGAGGGGTAGATGCGGCCGCAGAAGCAGATTCGGCGAGGTGGACGCCGCTGGCAATGAATGGGCTATGGTACGCCGGTGTATGAGTAGTCTAGGGTTTCGAGAGGGGAGGGGAGAAAGGGCGATTAAGTACGGACGGCATGATGTAAGATGCTCTGGTGCTGTGGAGTTAGTCGTTTTTGCGGGAGGGGGAGAGGAAATGGGGGTGCCGTGTAGTGGGGGGAACCAGAAGTTACCAAAGCACCCCCGACCTATCATGTAGATGAGGGCGGTATTGTAACTGTTGGTCTCCGTGCACCAAGGACAAAAGGGGGATTTCACATGCTAAAGACTACGGTGGCAGAAATTTTAGAAGGAGGTGGGAGATTTTGCCGCCCGCGGGATCGTTCGTATCCGATTTCAACTAATTTTGGACCATGCTAGCGGGAAGGTCATGCTAGACTGTGTACATGGGGCACACGTCAGCAGTTAATAACTGGTGTGAAGTCCACACTAGAAAAAAGACAATAACTCGGGATGATGCGCCGATTACTTGGACGTACACACGGGTGCGGCCAATCATACGGGTGTAGTGGCGCATTCACAAAAAAAAGGATCAAACGCTCAGCCTGTGTATTTCTCGTGTAAATAGATAATTTAGTGCCATTGGTTATTTACTTTAAACATAATGCATTGACGTGTTAGTGTAGAGGCGCACAAAAGGAAATGGATATTGTAGTCAGCTACTTAAAAGTGTTACCTCATATTATTACATAGCCTCCATTTCATAAATTGCGTACCCGTTGAATTCATATATGAATATTACATAAATTACTTCAAAATAGAAACTTAAATCATCCAAGACTAATGAATTTGAATGCAAGAGTAACAATGATGCATGTACATGATAGCTACATTGGTTGTTTGAAGAAACATCACTGTAACTTTGGCATGCACAACTAAAAAGATTTATTTAAATAGAAAAAATGTGATATCTGAGTGTCCAATATTTATAGCGTTGAATCGATATTGTACCTTTGGCCACGATACGAAGTAGATATTGACTTATGTTCAAGCGATGCACGTCCACGATCGCTAGATAGTGATACGTGAATGAATTGTGCAATCTCTCTCACACGCATACATATCTCATTTCCTTGTGGGCATCGGAATCACACACGCGCACTTCGTGTATTTCTCTCCCTCCGTCAGGGTTAAATTCGTCTTTCTACCCCATCCTACAAGTCTCTCACACAGAAACACACACGCTCTCTATGTCTAACACGCCCACCCCTTTAATTCCGCCCACCCACAACCACTAATGTCTCAAAGTATAATAATGTCTCTCACACATATGCTATCTACCTATCCCTTAATATAGCTAGATATGTGTCACGCAAACTCCTTCTCCCTACTAGCAAGATGCCCATGCGTTGCACGGAACATCAAGATGCATTTGTATGAGAAGTTTATCTTGTGGGACAAAAGGATGAACGACGGAATGCCTTATTTGCAAATGCGGAGAGGGGTGTGGGTATGTTTTTGCAAAATTTCCATAGCTTCCTTCCTATCCGTTGGATATAAATCGGATGGCCTATATTGCAGGATGGCAGGAACACCATCATCACCAACTCTATTTTTTAATAAGAGTACAGATATGTGAGTGTCACTCCCCCCCACACACACCCACACTTCCCAACACCGAAGGAGTAGGGTGACACCTCGATCTTGATACTAATCTATCGACTGGCTTCTCTCTCAAACATACACACACACACACACACACAAAACCCGGCACCGAAGGAGTAGGGTGGAACGTCGATCTTGATAATAATCTATCTACTCCTCTTTCAAACACACACACACACACACACACACACACACACTCGCTAGTTGTGCCTTTGTGCCTGCCGCGCACACTCTCGATACGTCTTTCTCCCCCCCCCCAACAATGACAGCAGAAGGGTGAAAACTCGATCTGATCATAATCTGTCAATTGGTTTCTCTCTCAAACATTGTGTCTTGGTGCCTCGCTCGGTAGCCCCCTCGATATGTAGACTTCTCGCGCGCGCACAGCTGTAGTGACGATGACGCTGAACCCAGTGTGCCTTGTTTTTACCGGCCTCATGTGATAGTTTTCACCCTATTTTCTATTAATTAATAAGGCAACCTTTTCTTTGTTACTACTAGTGAATCTGAAATCTGTAACATCCCAAATTTATAATTTGGAATGTTATACATAGGTCATTCATGCATATCATATTTTAATTCTTTTCCCCTTTGCAATCCTCGAAATCCTAAGCAACTCAAGGCTCGGAGAGAGTTGGGGATTTTCTGGTATCATATTTGGATTTTCGTACCAAATAATGAAATGAGGATTTTTGATTTTAATCATTTCTTTCTCCGAAAAAATATTTCGTACCAAAAATAAATGAGAGGAGATAATATGAATTCTCCAAAATAATTGAAATATTGGAGAAAAAAATGTTAAAATCATTTATTTGATCTTAGTTGATTTTATTTGGATTTTATTTGCATTAGAAAAATTTGCACGCTTTCCAAAATTGCATTTAGGGCCAAGAATATGTTCATTCCGTTCTAAATATTTTATTTAGACGGTGAAAATTTGTTTTGGCATTTTTAGGGTTTTATTTTATTTTCTAGGATTTTATTTCTGCCGGCGTAATTATTTTAAAAAAAACTTTTTGTGCCCGACTGGGCCGAGGCCCAACCGAGCCAGGCCGGCCCACACCCGCGCCGCCGCCTTCCTCCCGCGCGTCGACGCAGCCGGAGTCCGGCTCGGACTCCGCCGCCGCATGCCCCCTCCCCCAAGGCACCGGACCCCCCTCCTATAAATACCGCCGCCACCCCCCCCCTTAGCCACCACCACCGCCCGCCCGGAGCCGCAGCCCGAGCCGCCGCCGCCGCCGCTTTCCGCAACAG
>NC_041383.1:548017855-548025928 GCF_002162155.2 Triticum dicoccoides
CCGTCGAAATCCGAGACCGCCGTTTTTTTAAAACCGTTCGGCTTATTTGTTTTTTCAAAACCCTAGTTGCGTTTTTTTATATAGATCGGTTTCTTCCTCCGCTTTATTTATTTAGCGAGCGTTCGCTCGTCCGTTCGTTTTAACGAACGTGTTCTTCGTTTAGTTTCAGTTAACGAACGTTCGTTCGTTAATCTTTTCGTCGCTTTTCCTTTTGTCAGTTTTATTCCGCGATTTTTCTGATTGCGATTTCCGATCCAATCTTAGTTTCTGTTTATCTTTTCGCTCGTTAGTCAGAATCAGGTGATTCAAAAGCCTGGAGTTTTGTCTCGAGACCCACTTTCTGATTAACCCACTTAAACTAAGTTTTGGTACTGTAAAAATTTGACCTTAGTCCAGATTAGTAAACGGATTTTGTTTCTTTTGTCGTTTGAGTTTCGTTGCTCCGTTTGTTTTGATTTTTTTTGCTAACCAGAGTTCTTAAGTTGAACTTGCTGGTTCTTTGCTTTCAGTTGAAGTTTTTCTCGTGTGTCTTTGCTAGTTGCTTATGTATGTTATTGTTTGTTTGCGATAGATTTTCCGGAGTGCGATGCGTGTTACTACGAGTCTCTAGGTTTCGCGGATCGTTAGCAAGGCAAGTAACACATTGATCATACTCTTTTCATACCCAGTTTTTATGCATTAGTTTCCATCCTCAAACATTGCATGATTAGGATGTCTTTAACATGTGGGTTTTGGGAAGTAGCTGATGAGGTAGAACCTATTGCCTTGTTTATTATCAAACCCTTGGGAGTTACTTCTATGATATGCTTATATTGCTATGCTATGCTCGTAGACGTGGTTTGGGTTTGAGTGTATTCCATGACAAATGTGAGATTGTTAATTAATGGTTCAATCTAAGGTGGAAACTTTAGTACACATCTGGGTGGATTGAGGCACCTGGGGATACCAGTGATTGCCTGTTTTTCTTTTTGGAAATCCCGGGGTTACCGTGTGATTTTCCTATGGACCGCCACCCAGGCTCAAAGGGAACTGAGATGATTCATGCAAGAAACTTCCGTGTGCAGCCACAAGCTATTATGGGCTCGAGCATAGTTGAGTAAGTTACGTGAAGCTCTTGAACATGTAGATCAGCAGGTAGTGGGTTTTGTAGGTTTGGTATGGTCTACCCGGAGTAGAGAGTTAATGTTTCCGAAAGACTATGTCTCAGTCATCCGTTTCTCAAACACCATGCAGTGCGAGAACTCAACGGAGGCGATCGAGTATTGTGGGGGAAAGTGCGCAAACCTCTGCAGAGTGTACAATCTAATCATGGTTAGCCGTGTCCCCGGTTAAGGACAATTCTGAGTATCTAGTACTTGAAGCTTCTTATGTATCTCATCACTCTTAATTAATATTGTTGGGTTGTTAATCACTTTAATTGGGATTGAGTTGGGGTAACCTTCTCAATGTTGTTCAACTACCATGATAGTTAATAAAAATATATTCCTTTGTAGTAGGGAAAAATTGGCTTTATGCAAAACTGTAACCATAGAGCTTTCCACCAGCCAAATATGCATGTAGTATTAGCATTACCCTGTTGTTATTCTATTGTGTTATATTGCCAGCATATTCCATGTGCTGACCCGTTTCTCGGGCTGCAATGTATTATGTTGCAGACTTTTCAGACGAGAAGTAAGGTTCGTTAGGTCTTTGCAGTGCAGCTCAGCTATGCCGTTGGAGTTGATGGACTCACTTATCTTCCAAGCCTTCCGCTGTTTTCGCATTAGATGGCCTTAAGCCATATTATTGTAACAAGTTCTCTTTTGAGACATTCGATGTAATAAGTGTGTGATTGCTACTCTGTTATAAATCCTTCGAGTACTGTGCGTGTCAGCATTACTGATCCAGGGATGACACTGATGCACAGAGACTTGACCGTCTGAGGTCGGGTCGCTACAAGATGGTATCAGAGCACACGCTGAGTGTAGGACACGACCACTAAGACAAACCATAGGTCACTCTTCTCTACTCATTTCTGATTTCTCTTCTCTTTTCCACTCTTTAGGATGCCGAAGATGAAGAACAAGTTTGCGCAACTAGACGAGGATACACCTTTTGGACGCCACTTGAAGGAAGTCACTAGATACCTGAACATTGGAATACCCAGTTTCACCGGGACGTACAATGCCACCCTACCAGAAGAGGAGCACTGGATGATTCAAGTACAAGTACCAGGAAGGATGTTTTCGCCAACTTCTAAACCCATAGAATTTTCTTTTGATGCACCAACCTGGAGCCTAGGCAAGAGCATGGCAGCCCACATTACCATGGGACGCATTGGAGAAGTCTACAATAAGGAACTCAAGGACACCATCTATCAAATATGTGGGCGCCGAGATGAGCAATGGGAGATGATCAACACCAACAAGGATATATCCATTGCATCGTTTATCCAGGAGCAAAACCAGCACATTCGATGATAGGAGAACCAGATGTGCGCAGACATGATGGAGTTGAAGAAGGCAAAGACTAGGATCATCGAGCTGGAGGAAGAACTCAAGTTCACCCGCGACGGATATGAGGAGGAAATCAAGATGCTACTGGAGAAGAACGACGACCTGGTTAAGAAGATCGGAGTTTTCATGGGAAGATCAGCACTAGAAGACGAAGATGACGACCCCACTTGCCCGAACAACTACATCATCATCGACGACACTGATTCGGACCCTAGTGATGATGACTATGAAGATGAAGCTGGAGCTGACATTATGGGATCTTCCACCGATCAAAATTTCTAGATGACCACCATATACTAGTAGTATTTTCCCCATGTAATTGAGCACTTTTGCGATAGTTCTAGACCGTTTGTAAGCCCTTGCTTGTTTGATTGAGTGTTATGATTGTGTTTGTCTCATGTGCATATGGGTAGTGCTTTCTCACTAGACCTTTCTTCTATTCTAATCTCTCCCCTCTAAAACCCCTCAAATGCCTCCGAGACGTGACACCAGTTTTGCTTTCCACCGGAGCTCACCTAGTTGATCCAGCAGCAGAATGCTTTGATGCAATTGCTAGTTCAGAACTAGGGCAACAACAATAACAACAACAACCCTCCACCAGCAGACAATCTAGCCTGTTTTCTAAGGTTACAACCATCGGTGTTTTCCAGTAGCACCGAGCCAATAGTTGCTGATGATTGGCTATGCCGTATCGGAAGGGAGTTGACCACCACTGGATGCACAGATGCGGAGAAGGTGCGTTTTGCTGCACACCAATCGGATGGACCGGCAGCAGCATGGTGGGAGAATTTCACAGCCACCTATCCTATCGACACGGTCACATGGGTACAGTTTCAGCAGGCTTTTCGTACTGCCCATGTTTCCACTCGAGCTATGCAGATGAAGAAGCGGGAGTTCCGCAATTTACGTCAGGGGAACCATACTGTAGGTCAGTACGTGGATGATTTTAGCAAACTATCACGCTATGCCCCTGATGATGTGGCCACGGATGCCGCGAAGCAGGAGAAGTTTATGGAAGGGTTGAATGATGAGATGAGTATGCAGTTGATGGTGGCAACTTTCAACAACTACTAGGAGTTGGTAGATAAGGCCCTTATGATCGAAGGGAAGCAGCAGCAGATTGAGAGCCGTAAGAGGAAGTATGGTCAGGGGAAGTATAACTCAGGAGCTCAGCATAAGCCTCGCTTAACCCCGAATACGGGAGGGCTTGTTCATAATCATGGAGGTCACAACCACACTGGAGGAGGATCGGATAATCACAATAGTGGTAAGAATGGGAATGGGAACGGAGCTAACAACAATCAGAATCGCCCCAATCCAACCACACCCTCCAAGAGAGACCTAAGTCAAGTTACTTGCTATAAGTGTGGAAAGACTGGGCATTATGCGAATGATTGCCCTAAAGGAAGGAATGGAAATGGAAACGGGAGTGCCGGAAAGAAGCCTAATCCATTCAACAAAGGACAGGTGAATCGCGTTAACGTGGAGGAGGTTGAAGATCAGCCAGACGTGATGATAGGTAAGTTTTTGGTTAAGTCATTTACCGCTCTTATTCTTTTCGATACTGGTGCATCGCATTCATACATATCAAGGGGATTTGTGGACAAGTTTAAGCTACCAACCCAAACTCTAAGGACCCCTCTTTTAGCAAGCTCGCCTAGAGCTGAGTATATGGCTAGTCGGTGGTGCAACCAGATACCTTTAACCATTGGAACTCATGTTTTTCCGTCCAACCTAATTATCTTGGAGTCACAAGGATTGGATGTGATATTAGGTATGGACTGGATGTCAAGGTATGGAGGAAATATTGACTGTGCTAGCCAGTCAATTCATCTCACCACCCCAGAGGGTAAAAGGATTAAGTACGTATCTAGGCATGTGCCTAGGAGGACCCAAGTGAATGCCCTCGTGGGAGTTGTGCAGGAGGAAGTGCCTGTAGTAAAGGATTACCCGGATGTTTTTCCAAAAGAGTTACCAGGGATGCCACCGGATCGGGACATTGAGTTTTTGATAGAATTGTTGCCAGGTACAGGGCCTATATCCAAGAGACCCTATTGGATGCCCGCAAATGATCTGGAGGAAATTAAGAAACAGATCAAGGAGTTGTTGGAGAAAGGATATATTTGGAGGAGTTCATCACCTTGGGGAGCCCCAGTACTCCTGGTCGAGAAGAAGGATAAATCCCTGAGGATGGTTGTGGATTACCGAGCCTTGAATGAAGTAACAATTAAGAACAAATATCCATTACCGAAGATCAATGATCTGTTTGATCAACAGCAAGGAGCTAAGGTGTTTTCGAAGATTGATCTGCGATCAGGATACCATCAGTTAAAGATCCGAGAGAAGGATATACCAAAGACAGCATTCACTACGCGGTATGGATTATACGAGTATATGGTCATGTCGTTTGGACTGACAAACGCCCCTGCCTATTTTATGAGTATGATGAACAAAGTGTTCATGGAGTATTTGGACAAGTTTGTCGTAGTGTTTATCGATGATATTATGGTATACTCGAAAAATGAAGAGGAGCACAAGGAGCATTTGCGGTTAGTTCTCGAGAAACTCAGAGAACACCAGTTATACGCCAGATTCAGCAAGTGCGAATTTTGGCTGAAGGAGGTTGGACTTCTTGGACATGTTATATCAGGAGAAGGTATAGCAGTGGACCCTAGCAAGGTTCAGTCAGACACTGAATGGTTGGCACCCACTTCAGTTGGCGAGATCCGCAGTTTCCTTGGACTTGCAGGATATTATCGGAGATTCATTGAGAATTTTTCCAAGATGGCAAAACCAATGACTGAACTATTGAAGAAGGACAATAAGTTTATATGGATAGAGGATTGCGAGGCAAGTTTCCAGGAGTTGAAGAAACGTTTGACTACAGCCCCAGTGCTAACATTGCCAGATATACATAAGGAGTTTCAAGTGTATTGTGATGCCTCTCGTTTGGGACTGGGATGTGTGCTTATGCAGGATGGTAAAGTTGTTTCGTATGCCTCACGACAACTGAAGCCTCATGAGTTAAACTATGCCATGCATGATTTGGAGTTAGCAGCCATAGTGCATGCATTGAAGACTTGGAGACATTATCTTATTGGAAATCATTGTGATGTGTACACGGATCATAAGAGTTTGAAGTACATTTTCACGCAAAAGGAGCTGAACCTTAGACAGAGGAGATGGTTGGAACTTATAAAGGATTATGACATGAAGCTACATTATCACCCGGGAAAAGCCAATGTTGTAGCAGACGCTTTGAGCCGAAAGAGTTATGCCAATATGCTTGAGAGCAAGGGTTTGCCAAAGGAGTTAGCTGAGGATATCATGGAACTTCAATTGGAGATTGTTCGAAGAGGTTTTGTGGCAACATTGGAGGTTCAGTCGACCTTGTTGAACAAAATTCGAGAAGCCCAGAAGGAAGACCAAGAGATTGCCGAAATAAAGGAGAAGATGAGCGAAGGAAAGGCCAAAGGTTTTCGCGAGGATGAGCACGATACCTTGTGGTTTGAAGGACCGAGTTTATGTACCCAATAACGCTGAGATCAGGAAGTTAATACTTCAGGAGGCACATGACTCACCATACTCGATACACCCCGGAAACACCAAGATGTATTTGGATTTGAAGGAACGTTTCTGGTGGACTGGTATGAAAAAGGATATTGCCGAGTACGTAGCCGTGTGTGATGTATGTCAGAGAGTGAAGGCAGAGCATCAGAAACCAGCCGGACTGTTACAGTCGATGCCAATACCCGAATGGAAGTGGGATAAACTTGGTATGGACTTTATCACCGGACTACCCAGGACCAAGGCAGGATATGACTCAATATGGGTAGTAGTGGATCGTTTGACTAAAGTGGCTCACTTTATTCCGGTGAAAACTACCTATACAAGTGCTAAGTTGGCCAAGATATATATGACCAAAATTGTATGTTTGCATGGAGTTCCGAGGAGCATCGTATCAGATAGAGGTACTCAGTTCACTTCAAAGTTTTGGCATCAGTTACACCAGACCTTGGGTACAAGATTGGAGTTCAGTATAGCCTTCCACCCACAAACTGATGGTCAGACGGAGAGAGTCAACCAGATACTGGAAGATATGTTAAGAGCATGCGCGCTAGATTATGGATCTAGCTGGGATGACAATTTGCCTTACGCAGAATTTTCATACAACAATAGCTACCAAGCCAGTTTGAAGATGGCACCATTCTAAGCTTTGTATGGACGCAGATGCAGGACCCCATTAATGTGGGATGAGGTAGGAGACCATCAGTTGTTTGGACCAGACTTGATCAAAGAGTCTGAGGAGAAAGTTAAATTGATTTGCGATAGACTAAAGGTAGCTCAGTCGAGGCAGAAAAGCTATGCAGACTCAAAACGCAAGGAGGTAACTTATGAAATTGGAGATAGAGCATATCTGCGAGTATCACCCTTGCGAGGTGTGAAACGTTTTGGAGTTAAAGGAAAATTAGCCCCGAGATTTGTAGGACCTATCGTGTTTTGGAACGGATGGGAGAAGTTGCCTACAAGTTGGAATTACCCGAAGGACTATCGGGAGTTCACGGCGTGTTCCACGTCTCACAGCTGAAGAAATGCCATGCGGAGATTGCTGATATACCGTTAAGAGATACCGTACCCTTGGAGACAATTCAGCTAGACAATAATTTGACCTATGACGAGAAGCCAGTGAAGATTCTTGAGTTTGCCAGCCGAGTAACTCGCAGTAAGGTCATCAAGTTCTGTAAAGTTCAGTGGAGCCACCATACGGAGGATGAAGCCACCTGGGAAAGAGAGGATGATCTTCGCAAGGACCACCCGCACCTATTTTCTGACCAACCCGAATCTCGAGGGCGAGATTCATCTTAAGGGGGGTAGGCTTGTAACATCCCAAATTTTTAATTTGGAATGTTATACATAGGTCTTTCATGCATATCATATTTTAATTCTTTTCCGCTTTGCAATCCTCGAAATCCTAAGCAACTCAAGGACCCTCGGAGAGAGTTGGGGATTTTCCGGTCTCATATTTGGATTTTCGTACCAAATAATGCAACGAGGATTATTTTAATTATTTCTTTCTCCGAAAAAAAATATTTCGTACCAAAAATAAATGAGAGGAGATAATATGACTTCTCCAAAATAATTCAAATATTGGAGGAAAAATGTTAAAATCATTTATTTGATCTTAGTTGATTTTATTTGCATTAGAAAAATTTGCGCGCTTTCCAAAATTGCATTTAGGGCCAAGAAAATGTTCATTCCGTTCTAATATTTTATTTAGACGGTGAAAATTTGTTTTGGCATTTTTAGGGTTTTATTTTATTTTCTAGGATTTTATTTCTGCCGGCGTAATTATTTAAAAAAAAACTTTCCGTGCCCGACTGGGCCGAGGCCCAGCCGAGCCAGGCCGGCCCACCCCCGCACCGCCGCCTTCCTCCCGCGCGTCACCGCAGCCGGAGTCCTGCTCGGACTCCGCCGCCGCCTGCCCCTCCCCCAAGGCACCGGACCCGCCCCTCCTATAAATACCGCCGCCACCCCCCCCTTAGCCACCACCACCGCCCGCCCGGAGCCACAGCCCGAG
>NC_041383.1:548026226-548028249 GCF_002162155.2 Triticum dicoccoides
TTAAAAAAAAAACGTTCGGTTTATTTGGTTTTTTTCGAAACCCTAGTTGCGTTTTTTTATGTAGATCGGTTTATTTCTCCGGTTTATTTATTTAGCGAGCGTTCGCTCGTCCGTTCGTTTTAATGAACGTGTTCTTCGTTTAGTTTCAGATAACGAATGTTCGTTCGTTAATCTGTTCGTCGCTTTTCCTTTTGTCAGTTTTATTCCGCGATTTTTCTGATCGAGATTTTCGATCCAATCTTAGTTTCTGTTTATCTTTTCGCTCGTTAGTCGGAATCAGGTGATTCAAAAGCCTCGAGTTTCGTCTCGAGACCCTCTTTCTGCTTAACCCACTTAAACTAAGTTTTGTTACTGTAAAAATTTGGCCTTAGTCCAGATTAGTAAACGGATTTTGTTTCTTTTGCCGTTTGAGTTTCGTTGCTCCGTTTGTTTTGATTTTTTTTGCTAACCAGAGTTCTTAAGTTGAACTTGCTGGTTCTTTGCTTTTAGTTGAAGTTTTGCTCATGCATCTTTGCTAGTTGCTTATGTATGTTATTGTTTGTTTGCGGTAGAATTTCCGGAGTGCGAAGCGTGTTACTACGAGTCTCTAGGTTTCGCGGATCGTCAGCAAGGCAAGTAACACATTGATCATACTCTTTTCATACCCAGTTTTTATGCATTAGTTTCCACCCTCAATCATTGCATGATTAGGATGTCTTTAACATGTGGGTTTTGGGAAGTAGCTGATGAGGTAGAACCTATTGGCCTGTTTATTATCAAACCCTTGGGAGTTACTTCTACGATATGCTTATATTGCTATTCTATGCTTGTAGACGTGGTTTGGGTTTGAGTGTATTCCATGACAGATGTGAGATTGTTAATTAATGGTTCAATCTAAGGTGGCAACTTTAATACACATCTGGGTGGATTGAGGCACCTGGGGATACCAGTGATTGCTTGTTTTTCTTTTTGGAAATCTCGGGGTTACCGTGTGATTTTCCTATGGACCGCCACCCAGGCTCAAAGGGAACTGAGATGATTCATGCTAGAAACTTCCGTGTGCAGCCACAAGCTATTATGGGCTCTAGCATAGTTGAGTAAGTTACATGAAGCTCTTGAATAGGTAGATCAGCAGGTAGTGGGTTTTGTAGGTTTGGTATGGTCTACCCGGAGTAGAGAGTTAATGTTTCCGAAAGACTATGTCTCGGTCATCCGTTTCTCAAACACCATGCAGTGCGAGAAATCAACGGAGGCGATTGAGTCTTGTGGGGAAAAGTTCGCAAACCTCTGCAGAGTGTACAATCTAATCATGGTTAGCCGTGCCCCCGATTAAGGACAATTCTGAGTATCTAGTACTTGAAGCTTCTTATGTATCTCATCACTCTTAATTAATATTGTTGGGTTGTTAATCACTTTAATTGGGATTGAGTTGGGGTTACCTTCTCAATGTTGTTCAACTACCATGATAGTTAATAAAAATATATTCCTTTGTAGTAGGGAAAAATTGGCTTTATGCAAAACTGTAACCATAGAGCTTTCCACCAGCCAAATATGCATGTAGTATTAGCATTACCCTGTTGTTATTCTATTGTGTTATATTGCCAGCATATTCCATGTGCTGACCCGTTTCTCGAGCTGCAACGTATTATGTTGCAGACTTTTTAGACGAGGAGTAAGGTTCGTTAGGTCGTTGCCGTGCAGCTCAGCTATGCCGTTGGAGTTGATGGACTCACTTATCTTCCAAGCCTTCCGCTGTTTTCGCATTAGATGGCCTTAAGCCATATTATTGTAATAAGTTCTCTTTTGAGACATTCGATGTAATAAGTGTGTGATTGCTACTCTGTTATAAATCCTTCGAGTACTGTGCGTGTCAGCATTACTGATCCAGGGATGACACTGATGCACAGAGACTTGACCGTCTGAGGTTTCCATAGTTTCCTTCCTATCCATCGGATATAAATCGGATGGCCTATATTGCAGGATGGCAGGAACACCATCATCACCAACTCTATTTTTTTTATAAGAGTACAGATATGTGAGTGTC
>NC_041383.1:548028798-548121042 GCF_002162155.2 Triticum dicoccoides
ACAACTCGATCTGATCATAATCTGTCAATCGGTTTCTCTCTCAAACATTGTGTCTTGGTGCCTCGCTCGGTAGCCCCCTCGATATGTAGACTTCTCGCGCGCGCACAGCTGTAGTGACGATGACGCTGAACCCAGTGTGCCTTTTTTTTACCGGCCTCATGTGATAGTTTTCACCCTGTTTTCTGTTAATTAACAAGGCAACCTTTTCTTTGTTACTACTAGTGAATCTGAAATCATTCGGGGCCGACATAAAATATATCACTTCAACCCAATTATCGCAGCAACTATTTTAAAAGAAATTATCTAGCTTCCAGTGCGTTGCACGGAACATCAAGATGCATTTGTATGAGTAGTTTATCTTATGAGAGAAAAGGTTGAACGAGGGAAGGCCTTATTTGCGAACGTGGAGAGACGTGTTGGTATATTTTTACAAAATTGCCATAGTTTCTTTCCTATCCGTTAGATATAAATCTGATGGCCTATATTCTAGGGTGGCACGCACACCATCATCACCAACTCTGTTTTCTAAGCCCTCCGTCCGAAAATACTTGTCATCAAAATGGAAAAAAAGAGATGTATCTAAAACTAAAATACGTCTAGATACATTTCCTTTTATCCATTTTGATGACAAGTATTTCCGGACGGAGGGAGTATTTGTCTTTTTAGAGATTTCAACAAGTGACTATGACCGAACCTTACCAACATACTCAAAAAAGTAGTCCATAATTTTGATGTTACCCTCTTTTCTTGCCGGTGCAGTGCCATCTACATACGTCATAAATAAATCAAGGACAAATATGATCCCTTCCTAAAAAGACATACGGAGCATAATGAGTGAATCTACACTCTAAAATATGTCTGCATACACATCCGTATGTGGTAGTCCATTTGAAATCTGAAAAAGACAAATATTTAGGAATGAATGGAGTATATATAAGAGTTGACATGGAGATATATCTCCAGCATGGTCTACAACAAAAATGTGCTGGGATGGTTAGCTCCGGATGCTCTCAACGTGATGACATGAGTTTGAATTCTGTCTTTTAACTTTAGATTTTTATATTATATATTACTCTACTTATTTAATATACACTTCTTTCGCTACTATACTGACAGTGGAACCCACTGAGTACTTAGAATACAAGATTAAGGATGGACTTGTTTCTTTTTAACTTTCTGTACGAAGCTGTAGCCACCCTGCAAGTCACGTGTACACTGTACATGCAATTAACTTTTTATAGAGGGATAATCATACAAGCAATTAACTCAAATGGATTGGATGTCACTCTATTATTTCCAGCATAAAGAGCATCTCCAACGGCAGCCGGCAAATTTCCTACCGCTTCCTTCCGCGGAGGACGACATCAAACGCCAGCGGCATACATTTTTACAACTCTAACCAACCAGATGAAATTCGTGCAAACACGGACTGATTTCATATAAGCATGAAGGATTTCATATAAAAAGACGGATCTTCATATAAACATGATTGATTTCATTACATTTACATGAACTAAGAGGTGCCAATCCGGCTCTCTTGTATAATTAATACTCCCTCCGTCCATGAAATACTTGTCCTCATGTCCGTCAGACACTTGCGGGGTCGAGGAAGGTCCTCGGAAGAGACGAAGCAGCAAAGAAACCACCTGAATCTGGGGTAGTCGCCTCGGCGGTGGCCTTCATGGGTCCCAAGTGGCGGCGGCCTCCCGTGTTCTACTTCTCCTCGATGATGGTGGCGGACACGGAGAAGCTGGCCACTGACTCGTCGCTCTCCACGCACCCGGCTTCTGTCTCTGCCTGCATGGCGCTAACGCACGCACGGGAGGTGCGCCCACAGACACGGGAGGCGCGGCCACCACAGACACTGGTGGCGCGGTACGACGCGGCAGCGACGGCGCCCGTACCGGCGTGCTCGCTGCCGTGCCGGCGTGGAGAAACTCTCCATTCCTCATCGAGCTGAACTGGAGCAGCGAGTTGCTGAACCACGCGTCGGCTTGGGGCGGCAACTGGCTCCGTCGGGCCAAGCGAGGTTGGTGAAGCACCGAGCGGCCTCGCCCGTATCCGGAGGGCTCGGCGGGCCACCCAGCCAGGTAATATGCCGGAGAACGGCTCATCGGAAGCCATTAGAAGAGTGGAGAAAATGGTGAAGGTGGAGATGGGGGAGCGGCGGAGGGGTGCGATTCTTGCCTACTGTCTATCTCGCCTCGTGTAAATAGAGGGCGGACTGTAGGAGCTTGGCCGGCGTCTAGCCTCGTTTAAACTGAGGGCAAACGGGAGGAGCTCGGCCGGTGTTGCATTTAATTCCGGCCCGCTCTTAAATGAACGTGTGGCCGGAGTAGGATTCTCGGTTTGCATGCGGGTTTAACGGAGGGGTTTAATGGAGGCGTCGGGCGTGCAGCGGGCGGCGCAGTACTATTCGATTTGACAGCAGTAATGAGCTGTCAAATCACAAAGGCCCTCGCCTCTGGTGAAACCGATCGAGCTAGATTGCCCCGCCCTCTAGCCTTTTAAAAAATGTATACTTTTGTACAACATTAGTATCGATGGATTGCGCCATGGAGCAAAACTTGAAATTAAAAAAAAGGTGGTACATATAGAGAGCGCTCGTCACCAAATTAGGAATATAGTACTATAAAAAAGGCTAGTCACAATAATGGTGTCCAGCACAACCCACCCCTCAAATAAAACTAAGCATCCTGGAATTCTTTGACAAAACTAAGCACCCTGAAATTTTTTGACAACTAAACTGATGGCTATATGATGTTGGCATATATATTGTACATACATAATGTGAAGAAACGAGTGGTAGTACTATACCAACTAAAAGATGAAATGTAAGAAATACTAGTATGTACGTACTGAAGAGTTAAAGTAACGAGAAGAAACATAACATAGTTCTGCTGCGGGCTCAGCACAACACACCCCTCAAATTAAATTAAGCACACCTGAAATTAAACTTTGCAACTATTCCGGAGACACTGCATTAGAACCACCATGAGCAACGACACTGCCACCTTACTCGGAGTCCTTGTCCACGTCCTCGACTTCGTACTTGTCCCTCTTCCTCTTGGCCGATACTTCTTTGCTTGAACCGCACACTTGGCTCTTGCTCTTCATCCAACCCTTGTAGATATTGAAACAAAGGTAGCCATCCATTGCAGCATAGTGGATGTGGTCTATATCTAGTACATTCCGCTGCCATGCATAATGATGAAACATATATGGAGGTTTCTCCAGTTTACCGTACGAAGGATGAACCATGGCTCCTGCCAGGGTCAGCATTGAAGGCTGACAAGAGGACACCAGCCGATTCTTCTGGAGGTCGAAGGTGTTGCCTACAACAGGGCCTATCCGACCCAGGACTTCTTTGTCATTACCAAAGTCTATAGTAACGAATTTGACTAGGTTTCTCTCGAGGAAGTCCTTAAAATCCAGGCATTCAACGTCGGCATGGCATATGTGGTAGACCAAGCATAAGTCATGCACGCAAACTTGGATCACGGCGGGCTTCTTCCTCTCTTCGTCCTTTAGATCCTTCTCTCGTCCCAGGACTGTGGTGTACTCAACATCTAGCCCAGTGACCCACTCATCATCTGAGTCTTCGAACATGCGTCTGAAACGAGAAAGGCATCCTTTCACCGTCGCGGAAGAACGGGTGTAGATGACATCGAACTCATCACCAGTGATGGTTCTAACCTTGTACTCACCGCCGATCATGGAGATTTGGGACACCATGGATTTGGGAGGAGGGTTAGGATTAGTGGAACTGCCATAATGTGAATGGACGGGACGACTAGGAGCGAACCGCTGTAGTATTGAAGGACATGCGGGGACGAGTAGGAGCGAACTGCCAGCGTGCGAATGGCAGGGTAGTGGCTTTCCATTCTCCCATGATACGGGCTTCCGGGAGCCCTTGGATCTGAGATCGAACGGTTGCTTGGCGTGATTCTAGACCTATGGGTGAATATCCTATCCTGGAGGGTTATTCTGCAAATTTTCAGCAACTTAGCATGCGACTATTTGATCTCAGATCCAAGGGCTGCCAGCAGCCTGTATCATGGTCGCGCCTACCACGACCGTCGCGTCGCTCGCGCGGTCGCGCCCTTGGAGATTTAACACGGTGCGTTAGGCTATCTGATGTTGGCATGTCATACATAGTCATCACTTAGTCACTCATACTACAACAAGGTTAGCTATAAGGTTGGCTATAAGTGTATTTATTTTTTTACTCCTCTCTATCTTTTCTTCGTACTTCCTCCGTCCCATAATATAAGAATGTTTTTGACACTAGTGTAGTGCCAAACACGTTCTTATATTATGGGACACAGGGAGTACTAGTATTTATTGCATTTGCTAAGGAGTGACCTCTTCCAATGAAATGGTGTTGCTAAGTTTGCTTCATTTAATTAGCTATAGACTCAAAATTGTCTTTTCACCTAGGTACACGCGCTTAGCACCGTTTCTTCCTTGGGTCACCAAACTAGTCTCTCTATTCTTGATTAACTTGCCACATCAGACTTTATGCCTATGTGGCAAGCTTAGCACCTGTAGGAGCAAGTAAGGCTGCTTGTAATGGGAGTAGTATCATGCATGCCAACTATGCAATCTTGATGAGGTGACGTCGAATTAAATGAAGAAAAGAGAGAGTTGAGTATCATAATATGATACTGTAGTATCATATTAAATGATGTGCTACTATGTGGCATGCATGACAATAAATAAACTATCCTATGACACCAACACATGATACTATGCATTACGGATGTAGTATCATACAAAAGTATCATATGCATGATACTAGTATATGATACTCTCCATTACGACCAACCTAAGTACAATAGTGCGCTTTACATGGCATTTTTGCATATGTGGAGTAAAGAGAGGCAAGCAAAAAGTGGATAAGTGGGATCTCATGCAAGAGCCAGCCTCTACTACATGGAGCATTGGGACAGGCACTTGTATGGAGGTGGTCAGGAATCGGGAGACTCATGCCGGTCATAGCGCCGCAGTTAAAATGATAATGGCAAGTCAAATCACGGGGCCCCACCTGTCCAGCAGTAACTCGATGTCAAATCACACAGCCCTACGTTTATAGCAGCCTACTCCCTCATCTTCTCACGTCTCTATCGAACCGACTAGGCGGAACTACCCCGCCTACCGCGCAGGAAAAGCCCGCGTACTATACTCCCTCCATCTAGGTGACCAAGGTGGAGAGTAAAACGAGAGAACTTAATGTTTAGGGAGTAGTATTTGCTAAGGCTGGTTTTAATGGTACTAGCCTTAGCAATTTTGATGAGGTTTCATAGAATTAAATGAAGAAAGAGAGAGAGTTGAGTACTATGTGTTATACATGGAAATAAATAAAGTACTTCATGATACTAATATATGATACATGGCGCAGGAGTACTAAGTATTATTAATACAGTTTTGCTAGAATTCATCTAGATGAGATATAATTTGGTCTCATTCATCTTTTATAGCCATTGGATGTGATGCTATAAGATGTGTGTGTGCTGACGTGGGTTGTATTTGTTCTTGTGCAACGAACTGACCACTGCATGTCATGTTTGATAGTCTCAAGTCATTAAAAGCATACAAGCCCCACATCTCTTATTGGTTGATTCCTCTATTTATGTCAAAAAATAAGAAACAACGTGAGAGTTAATGCACCACGCCTATGTGTTTACTATTTGGTTTTCGTAAGATGACTTAATACTCACCTAGACGGAGGGAGTATTCGATTTGACAGCGGGTGGCGCAGTTCCCGATACGGCTTTAATGCAGACGAGGGAGGGAGTAGCGGTTCCCGATATGTTGAACGGCCAATGCATCCTCCTTCAATTAATGCATGAGGGAAGTAATGGGAGGAGGTCCGGGAAAAGAGGATGCATGATGTGAATGCAACGCAGTTTGCCCTCATTGCCCTCATATAAAGGTGCCCCTCCATTCCAATGCATCTACCACATCATACGCACCTAAGCATTTTCCTAGGCACCTACACTAAACGCAAAAGAGCTCACTCCAGACCCATGGCGGCGATGCGCGTGAGCGGCCAGCGGCTGCGCCAGATGGTCCACGATGCCGGCCTGCGGCATGGCGCCGAGGATCGTCTCCAGACGGTGTTGGAGACCGGCTGGTGGATGGCCGCCGTCGACGCCAACTACGACTCTCAGTTGGACCAGATGATCGTTGCCACCAGCAACAAGTTCACTGTCATCAAGAAGCTCGCGGACGACATTGCCGTACTCCTCCAGCCCGTGCGCCAGGGCTCCTCACTGCCTGCCACCCTAATCGGCCTCCATGGCCGGAACCTCTTTCAAGCACTGGTGGCCCTGCGACTGCCCGTCGACACCACGAAGAATGTCCACCTAGAGGTCGTGCTCGCCGCGAGGCAGCTCGCCCTGCAAGAATTCGTCGACCTACACATCCACGTGTATGAGAAAATCGTGTACATAGGTATCTACAAGGCCAGTGAGGACGCTACGACATTGGCCTTCCTCAACCGGCTGGAAGCCTTGGATGCCTTTGCTGAGAAGCACCTCGACCTCGCCACAAAAGCCGCCGCTCCTTAGCCACCGGTCGGTGGCCCGGCGCACTAAGTTGAGGAGGAGTAGGTCGTGTGTTCATGGATCCATCTTTCTTCTTGCCTTCTGTAACCACCACTGCGATCGCATCATCATGGCCTTAATTCTTATTGTGCTGTTGCATTCTCGTTCCAGTCAATACCGACATGTGCGATCCCTTTGCTTAATTATATGCATCACTGTAACTAGTACTCCATCCATCAATTTATAAGTTGTGCTTACCTTTTCCAACAACTTCGTGCAACGCGCGGGCATCTTGCTAGAAACACTAGAATATGTCTATATAATCCGTATGTGATACCCCATTTGAAATCTCAAAAAAGACAAATATTTAGGTACGGAGGGAGTAATATATTAGGAGTATATCAAAACAATAGTGATTTCTTTCAAGTTTGTGAACAAATACTACTATTCTACTACTTTGGATCAGTCGCAACGCACGGGCACATTGCTAGTAAAAGGAAAAGGCATCCCACGTTCACGTCGCACCCCCACACGCCCGGGAATCGGGAGTACTCCACGGCCCGTCCGGCACGACACATAGCTTAGGGAAGGCGTGTTGCCTAGCATTTTCACTTTCATGTGGGACCGCCATTGAGCAAACCGACACCCCGCCCGCCGCCGGGTTGGAAAACAGAAACGAGGGGAAGATCTAGCTGTAGCACGGAAGCCAAGAAATTTGGTGTCAGATGGGGCTCGTTGATAAAGTAGGAGCATTCCGTACTAGTACAACTCCTACTAGTACCAAGTTTGTACGCCTAACTATATTACTAGTACTACCACTATACAACTAGTAGGTACGTGCACGGCACAACATCGTAGGAAAAAAACGGGAAGATCTTGTTTTGGGTGATTTATCTTTTTTTGAATCAACGTAGTATGAATAATATGATGTGGGGGGCACCCATGAAGCTTATGTGGCTTGGTTTCATGGCTACGAAAGGTTAGAGAAAAATAAATAGATAATGTGTTTAGAGTGCACTCCACTAAATAGATATACTTTGGATCCATTGCAACGGACCGACACATCTATGTCTATACCCCCTATATAGTGTGTGAAAAACTTTGAAAGTTGGTCGTTGGATGAAGCCAATCCGACGGTACAAAGATGGCAAATCCGAGCACTACTGGCCATTGGATATCATCCACCAGATTCTGCCACATGTATAATCTAGAAGACTCCATGGTTGAACTTAGGGGTTGTTTGGGTTGTGACTATCTTTGCCATATATTGCCACATGATTTTTGCCACATTTGCCTTAGTTGAGTTGCTCAAATTGTTAGCCACACTTTGGCTTGCCTAAGGGAATCTTGCCACACTTTTTATGTCTATGACATGTGGGGCTCACTGCTCATAAAAAAATCCTTGCCTTAGGTGTGGCTAGAACCAAACACCTACCTAACTTGGTCAAACTTGCCTAAGGTTAGGTGTGATAAAGTGTGGCAAGGTGTGGCTAGGAACTAAACAGTCCCTTAATTCATGACTAACTTTGCCACAACTAAGCTTAGGCAAAGTTATTAGTTCTTCAAAATGAGAGCCACAAGTTGGCAAGCCTAAGGGAATCTTGCCACATTTTTTGTGTGTATGTCATGTGAGGCCTTAGTGTGGCTTGCCTAAGGTGTGGCTTGAACCAAACACTCACCTAAGTTATTCAAACTTGCCTAACCTTACATTCCACTAGATTTTGCCACATGTTAGAATCCAGAAAACTCCACATGTAGAAGCATAATGCACAAACCACCAGAATCTCATGCGTGCAATGCACGTGTACCTTACTAGTACTAGTTGGTAGTAGTAAGAAACAAATAAGAGCTCGTACTGCGGGAGCACCACAAGGCCTGCCGCGGGAGTTACATTTCCCTCTCGGGGCCCACGGGACCGAACTTCAATGGCTTAGTGCCCAGCCTATGAGTCAATGACATGTGGACCTTAAATGCGGCTGGCCCACATGTCATTCTCATGGTGGTGGTGTGGTTCGCGACTCACTCGTACGAGATGAACCGACCGGTGGTGGCGTGCTGTGGCGAGGGTGCCACAGCTGGGTGTCGGGGCGTTACGAGGCATAGATGGCCACACCAGCGGGTACTACCTGTAGTACATAAGTACTCCAGCTGAGGATTCGATGGTGCGGGAGTACGGATCGGAGCACAGCAGCGGAGCAGGCAAACCGCGTCCAATCGGGTGTGTCTATGGTAGAAAGTTGATGGTCGCCGCAGTTCAGCTGGCCCGCATGTCATGCACACAAAGGCAGAGGAGCGATGGGGCCGAGAGGGATGAGGGGCACGTCAGGGGGATGAGGATCCCCTGACGCGAACAATCCTACCATTCTGTCATTGACATGTGGGACCCATAAGCGTGGGTCCCACCTGTCAGCGAAGGAAAGGCAGGGCAAGGCAGTGAGAGCCACGTCATAGGATCCATGTCCACATCGGGGGACGTCGTGTCGTGGGTTGGAGCTGCGTCGTGGGAATCGCATGTGGGTGTGGCAGTGGTAGAAACAAGAAACATGATGGTCGTCGTGGTTCAACTTCCATGGACAAGCTGTCATGTCTGCTGACACATGTATATCAAAACTAGAGTGTTTATATTTCAAGTACGTGAACAAGTATTATTCTACTACTTTGGATCCATTGGAATGCACGGGCCAGCACATTGGTAGTAGTAGTGTCCATCTCTATCTCTAGAGGCCTTCCCTCGTTCATCCATTTCTCTCACAAGATAAACTACTGATACAAATGCATCTTGATGTTCCATGGAACGCACGAGGATGTTTCCTTGGGGGTCTCTCCAGCGCGGCATGGCCGTAGTTGCAAGTTGACGCCCCTTGAGATGCCGACATTAAGGGGCACTCAGATTTCCTCTGATGAGTAGGTAAGATGAGTTTGATCACGTAGTAAATGCATTCTAAAGACTACTTCCGTGTCCATTTCCAAATTCTCCCCTGCCCACTGTTTCACAGTTAGGCTCGGTGCAAGTGGAGATTGGCTTGCATATGTACGGGAGGGTACCAACATCAATTTGCACAACATTTACAACGATGACACCGTTCCCGTAGAACCTTTGTCCAGCATTGGGATCATCCATGCAACGGGCCACCGCATGAATTGGTATGATGGAACCACAGTGAGATTGAATAAGATAGCACGAACCTTGCACATGGCGGTCAAAGGCGGACCATGCTGTCTGCGGCCGATTTGTTGCCGTACGAGTAGGAAGACGCTGTGCTTCTTTCTAACTGCATCTTCGCGGTGACAAACCAAGGGACTTATTTTGTATGGGACACATACTATCTCCCAGTTTATTTGTTTTGAATCTTTTCATTTTATAAGTTTCAAATTCAAATTTAGAGCTCCCCATCACATGTTGAGATTACAATGTCCATTAAATCGTTGTGTGCATGCATAATAAAGAAACAAATCTCGAGTTTGGCATGAGTTCATGCTGCGGGAGCACCACAAGCCCTGGCGCAGGAGTTACATTTCCCTCTCAGGGCCATCGGGACTGAGCTTCAGCGCCTTTGAGTCAATAACATGTGGACCCGATGGGTGACTGGTCCACATGTAATGCTCTCGAAGGCAAAGGGGTAGTGGGGCCAAGAGGGGTGAGCCACAGGTTGGGGACGTGTGGTGTCATGGGTTCGAGCGGCATCGTGGGAATCGCATGTGGCTGTGGTAGAAACTTGATGCTCACCGTATTTTAGGTGGCCCACATGTCATGCACACAAAGGCAGAGGGGCGGTGCGGCCGAGAGGGGTGAGGCGCACGTCGGGGGGTGTGGTGCCGTGGGTTGGAGAGGCGTCATGGGAATCGCGAGATGAAACGTGATGGTCGCCGTAGTTGAACTTCCATGGACAAGCTGTCATGTCTACGGACACATGCACTGCATACCGATCACTGGAAGGAGTAGCAGAGAAAGCTATATATGCGGATAAATAGTTCCTTATAGTCAGGCGGACCCATGCTACTACTCTGTTCCAAAGACATGCACACCATCGAAATGGTCCATCTATATCGATATACACCGAGAGGGAATAATTTTTTTTACAAGAGAGGAAATTGTTCATCCATCCATAATGTCGTCCTGCTGGTGCAGCCTTTTCTTCTTCTTCTTCTTCTTCTTCTTCTTGTTCTCATTCTCCATCGAAGACGGCTTCGCAACAAGCTCTTTGGACCTTGCACCTATCTCGAAACTCACACGGGCATCAAGGGCAGTATATTTTATCTGCTCGTATGTCAAGGGATAATTCTCCCATCCAGACGACCTTAATGCCACCGTCTCGTCACCCTTCTGAAGATTTGTACTGAGCACAAATTTTGCTATGTCGAATAGGGATGGTGTCAGCGATGCTTTTCAAATCAAGGTTGTACGGCTCCAGCTTCTGTTTGTCCCCTTCGATGGCTTCCCCATAGAAGTATATGTCCTCCCGAGACAAGAAATCATGAAGCTCACCTGGTATGGAGGGCGAGTGTATGATCTGGTACACCAAAACATCATCTTCGAGGCACAGCTGAAGGATGGCGGCGCGCTGGATCTTCCCAGGGGCACGCTCCGTGTACTCTGCATCGAGACCGATGACCCTCGTCTCTACCTTTTCGAGGGAGTTGGATACATTGTTGATCCACTGCCAAACAACCCTTGGGTGGACGGTGACGGTGGCAACTATGCGCATCGAGCCTTCGATGAGGACATGTTGGACGCTAAAAATCTGCATCTCAATCTCTTTCGCCATTTGGAACTGCTGGAACGGAGGGCTATAGTTTGGAGAATTAGGATTAGATGGCTAGTCTAACTGAAGTAGTAGATGATTATTTAAAGAGATTAAAACAATGTGAACGCAGTGGGGTTTGGATGCAAATGAAAACGAAGGGGAGGTGAAGACACTGAGGAGAATCGGTTCCCGATGGAGAAGTAAATGGGAGAAGTGGCATGCAGGCAATTGATTAGACGGCTAGGTAGACTAAACGAAAAGGCTATGCGGGTAGACTAATGAGTCGTACCTGTTCGTGTACGTGCCCATCCTTCCTGATAGGTGGGACCTATGCAAACTGATAAAAAAATGTGTCGTAGCTTCTTTCTTTTTGAGCGCGTGAGTGGGAGACACAACATTCTCTGGTTAAGAAATACTCCCTCCGTTTAGGTGAGTATAAGTCACCTTATGAAAATCAGGTTTTCCCAAAACCTTTAGGCGTGGAGCATTAACTCCCTGCTCGATCCCCTCCCAGCCTCGTTAGCCAGCGTTCTCTTCCTCTGCTGCCGTGTTCTACCTTTCCATTTTTCCTCTTCTCAAGTGTGGAACAATCTGCATGCCATCCTTGATGCACCAGAACGACCACTGCATGCATCGCGGCAGGGCGTTGATTGGGCATGCACGAGAATTTGGTTCTGCTCGCAATATGGATGATACCTGAACAATGAAGTGAACAGGCATGCTAGCACGGGAGACCTATTTCCTCTATACAATACTGGAGTACTCATGTTCCTACTAGTAGTAGTAGTAGTAGTAGTAGTAGTACAACTGTGGTACACTTGATGGTCAAAATACTATCCATCCAGTCCTCAGAGTGAAGTGACAACACCCTGCGCCTGACACTAGTCCAGGCGGCATGTTCGGGTTATCAAAGTCAGCCTCACCCTGTGCACTGAGCAGTCTGTCACCGCTGTTGTACAGCTCATTGGCACCTCGCCTCATCTCCCTCTCCGCTCCCATAGCACCACTCCATCTCCATCTCCTTCTCCGTCTCTGTCTCCATCTCACTGTGCCCCCGTGTACCGTCGCCTCACTCGCCTCCCCCAATACCACTATTCCCTTGCTAGCCGCTCCAGCACCGATAGCCTTGTCCCCCGTAAATCAAGCCCCCCAAAACCCCCCACCTTCCAAACTCCACCATGGCCGAATGCGAACCGCACAACATCCATATGAGCTGTGATTGGAGCAATCTTCCCAGTGACATCCTCGACCTCTGTTGTCCGTGTATGGATATGTTGAGCGCCCTGCGGCTGGCTGCCTGTGTCGGTGTCAAAACCGGCGGATCTCGGGCAGGGGGTCCCAATCTATGCGTCTAGGCTGATGGTAACAGGAAGCGAGGGACACAACATTTACCTAGGTTCGGGCCCTCTCGATGGAGGTAAAACCCTACTTCCTACTTGATTAATATTGAAGATATGGGTAGTACAAGAGTAGACCTACCACGAGATCATAGAGGCTAAACCCTAAGAGCTAGCCTATGATGGTATGATTGTAATTGTGATCGTCCTTCTAAGGACTAACCTGTCCGGTTTATATAGACACCGGAGAGGGCTAGGTTTTACACGGAGTCGGATACAAGGAAGGAAACACAATATCTGGATCGCCAAGCTTGTCTTCCACGCAAAGGAGAGTCCCATCCAGACACGGGCCGAAGTCTTGAGTCTTGTATCTTCACGCTTCAATAGTCCGGACGATGTATACAGTCCAGCTGTCCGGATACGCCCTAATCTAGGACTCCCTCAGTAGCCCCTGAACCAGGCTTCAATGATGATGACTCTGGCCCGCAGTCTTGTCTTCGGCATTGCAAGGCGGGTTCCTTCTCCGAATACTCCAAAGTAATTTATCGAACACGTAGACCGTGTCCGGATCCGCAAAATGATCTTCAGACACTGTTGTAGAGAGAGAGAGAGAGAGAGCGATATTTCACAAATGCAATCTGCCGACAACTTTTTAGACAACATGACATGTCATTAAGATCAGATCATTATTCGAACTGTTTTCCTACAACCAGCCACAACGCATATTGCGAGGCAGTTTCCTTGACACGTCTTGTCAAAGCAGAGATCGTGTCCCCTTATCACGGGATTCTCATCAATACAGGTATGGGTAATCCCACCATGCCATCAATTGTGGTGCTTGGGAGGTGAGCGATTCCCAACGGGCAAGTGGGGAGGCGCACCGCTTCCGTCGCCTCTATAAAGGGATAAGAGTTCCCCATTTTTACCCACACCTTCTTCCTGCTTTTCCCACTCTTTCCCCCTTGAGCTCCAGCACCCTAGTCCAAGTCTTCTCCGCACAGCTAATCATGTGTGGAGCAGGCGGCAAGTGGGTGGCTTCCACCGTGAAGGAGAAGGATATCATGAATCTTCAGGAAGCCGGATACTTGGCCGCAGACATAGCGCACCGGCTACCAGACGACAGGCAGGTCATTCTAACCCTAGGACCCCACGAGAGGGTCATGTTTCTCGCCCACTTCGTCTGTGGACTAGGGTTTCCACTTCACCCCTTCGTCCGCGGGCTCATGTTCTACTATGGGCTAGATTTCCATGATCTAGCCCTGAACTTCGTCCTCAACATCTCGGTGTTCATCATCGTATGCGAGGCCTTCCTCCGCATCAAGCCTCATTTCGGCTTGTGGCTGCAAATATTCTGCGTGAAGCCGAAGATTGTGAGCGGCCAGCAAGCGGAGTGCGAAGGAGCCATGGTGGGCAAGATGCCTAATGTCACCTGGCTCAACGGCTCCTTTGCGGAAACCGTGAAGGGGTGGCAGTCGGGTGGTTCTACATCACCGAGCCGTGCGACACCAACTGGGCTGCGGCCCCCAAGTTCCGATCCGGAACCCCCATGCGGCTCACCTCCTGGGAAAAGAAGGGCCTGTCCTGGGGCGAATCTACAGAGCTGACCGTGTTGGAAATATGCCCTAGAGGCAATAATAAAATGGTTATTATTATATTTCTTTGTTCATGATAATTGTCTGTTATTCATACTATAATTGTGTTATCCGGAAATTGTAATACACATGTGAATACATAGACCACAACATGTCCCTAGTGAGCCTCTAGTTGACTAGATCATTGATCAACAGATAGTCATGGTTTCCTGACTATGGGCATTGGATGTCATTGATAACGGGATCACATCATTAGGAGAATGATGTGATGGACAAGACCCAATCCTAAGCATAGCCCAAAGATCGTGTAGTTCGTTTAGCTAGAGCTTTTCCAAATGTCAAGTATCATTTCCTTAGACCATGAGATTGTGCAACTCCCGGATACCGTAGGAGTGCTTTGGGTGTGCCAAGTGTCACAACGTAACTGGGTGACTATAAAGGTGCACTACGGGTATCTCCGAAAGTGTCTGTTGGGTTGGCATGAATCGAGACTGGGATTTGTCACTCCGTATGACGGAGAGGTATCTCTGGGCCCACTCGGTAATGCATCATCATAATGAGCTCAATGTGACCAAGTGTCTGGTCACGGGATCATGCATTACGGTACGAGTAAAGTGACTTGCTGGTAACGAGATTAAACGAGGTATTGGGATACCGACGATCGAATCTCGGGCATGTAACGTACCGATTGACAAAGGGAATTGTATACGGGATTGATTGAATCCTCGACATCGTGGTTCATCCGATGAGATCATCGAGGAGCATGTGGGATCCAACATGGGTATCCAGATCCCGCTGTTGGTTATTGACCGGTGAGGCGTCTCGGTCATGTCTGCATGTCTCCTGAACCCGTAGGGTCTACACACTTAAGGTTCGGTGACGCTAGGGTTGTAGAGATATGAGTATGCAGCAAACCGAAAGTTGTTTGGAGTCCCGAATGAGATCCCGGACGTCACGAGGAGTTCCGGAATGGTCCGGAGGTAAAGAATTATATATAGGAAGTCAGGTTTCGGCCATCGGGAAAGTTTCGGGGGTCACCGGTATTGTACCGGGACCACCAAAAGGGTCCCGGTGGTCCACCGGGTGGGGCCACCTATCCCGGAGGGCCCCATGGGATGAAGTGGGAGGGGAACCATCCCCTGGTGGGCTGGTGCGCCCCCTTGGGTCCCCCTGCGCCTAGGGTTGGGAAACCCTAGGGGTGGGGGCGCCTCCACCTGGCTTGGGGGCCAAGTTTACCCCCTGGCCGCCGCCCCCCCTTGGAGATCCCATCTCCTAGGGCCAGCGCCCCCCTAGGGGGCCTATATAAAGAGGGGGGAGGGAGGGCAGCCGCACCCATGCTCTTGGCGCCTCCCTCTCCCCTTGCTACACCTCTCCCTCTCACAGAAGCTTGGCGAAGCCCTGCCGAGATCACTGCTGCATCCACCACCACGCCGTCGTGCTACTGGATCTTCATCAACCTCTCCTTCCCCCTTGCTCGATCAAGAAGGAGGAGACGTCTTCCTCAACCGTACATGTGTTGAACGCGGAGGTGCCGTCCGTTCGGCGCTAGGATCTCCGGTGATTTGGATCACGACGAGTACGACTCCCTCAACCCTGTTCTCTTGAACGCTTCCGCTCGCGATCTACAAGGGTATGTAGATGCACTCCTCTCTCTCGTTGCTAGATGAACTCATAGATTTATTTTGGTGAAAGCATAGAAAAATTTTATTTTCTGCAGCATTCCCCAACAGTGTTATCAGAGCTAGGTCTATGCATAGTTCTCTTTGCACGAGTAGAAGACAATCTGTTGTGGGCGTAGATGTTGTCAATTTTCTTGCCACTACTAGTCTTATTTTGCTTCAGCGGTATCGTGGGATGAAGCGGCCCAGACCGACCTTACACGTACGCTTACATGAGACAGGTTCCATCGACTGACATGCACTAGTTGCATAAGGTGGCTAGCGGGTGTCTATCTCTCCCACTTTAGTTGGAGCGGATTCGATGAAAAGGGTCCTTATGAAGGGTAAATGGAAGTTGGCAAATCATGTTGTGGCTTTTACGTAGGTAAGAAAACGTTCTTGCTAGAACCCTATTGCAGCCACGTAAAACATGCAACAACAATTAGAGGACGTCTAACTTGTTTTTGCAGCATGTGATTGTGATGTGATATGGACAAAAGTTGTGATGAATGATGAATGATATATATGTGATGTATGAGATCATGTTCTTGTAATAGGAATCACGACTTGCATGTCGATGAGTATGACAACCGGCAGGAGCCATAGGAGTTGTCTTAATTATTGTATGAGATGCGTGTCATTGATTCAATGCCATGTAATTACTTTACTTTATTGCTAAACCGTTAGCCATAGTAGTAGAAGTAATAGTGGCGAGCAACTTCATGGAGACACGATGATGGAGATCATGATGATGGAGATCATGGTGTCATGCCGGTGACAAAGATGATCATGGCGTCCCGAAGATGGAGATCAAAGAAGCTATATGATATTGGCCATATCATGTCACTACTATTTGATTGCATGTGATGTTTATCATGTTTTTGCATCTTGTTTACTTAGAACAATGGTAGTAAATAAGATGATCCCTCATAATAATTTCAAGAAAAGTGTTCCCCCTAACTGTGCGCCGTTGCGAAAGTTCGTTGTTTGGAAGCACCACGTGATGATCGGGTGTGATAGATTCTAACGTTCACATACAATGGGTGTAAGACAGATTTACACATGCATAATGTAGGACCTTGAAGTATGTCTAGAGGGGGGGTGATTAGACTACTTGACCAATTAAAAACTTAACCTTTTCCCAATTTTCGAGTTTGGCGGATTTTAGCTATCTTAGGACAAGTCAAGCAATCATCACACAATTCAAGCAAGCATGCAAAGAGTATATAGGCAGCGGAAATTAAAGCATGCAACTTGCAAGAAAGTAAAGGGAAGGGTTTGGAGGATTCAAACACAGTTGGAGACACGGATGTTTTTGGCGTGGTTCCTATAGGTGGTGCTATCGTACATCCACGTTGATGGAGACTTCAACTCACGAAGGGTAATGGTTGCGCGAGTCCACGGAGGGCTCCACCCAAGAAGGGTCCACGAAGAAGCAACCTTGTCTATCCCACCATGGTCGTCGCCCATGAAGGACTTGACTCACTAGCGTAGATCTTCACGAAGTAGGCGATCTCCTTGCCCTTACAAACTCCTTGGTTCAACTCCACAATCTTGTCGGAGGCTCCCAAGTGACACCTAGCCAATCTAGGAGACACCACTCTCCAAGAAGTAACAAATGGTGCGTTGATGATGAACTCCTTGCTCTTGTGCTTCAAATGATAGTCTCCCCAACACTCAACTCTCTCTCATAGGATTTGGATCTGGTGGAAAGAAGATTTGAGTGGAAAGCAACTTGGGGAAGGCTAGAGATCAAGATTCATATGGTAGGAATGGAATATCTTGGCCTCAACACATGAGTAGGTGGTTCTTTCTCAGAAATGGTAAGTTGGAAGTGTAGGTTTAGTCTGATGGCTCTCTCCATGAATGAAGAGGAGGTGGAGGGGTATATATAGCCTCCACACAAAATCTAACCGTTACACACAATTTACCAAACTCGGTGGGACCGATTCAACAGACTCGGTCGGACCGATTTAGTAAACCTAGTGACCGTTAGTGATTTTCGGTGGGACTGACATGCAACTCGGTGAGACCGATTCGGTTAGGGTTAGGGCATAACGTAATCTCGGTCAGACCGATTACACAAACTCGGTGAGACCGATTTTGGTAATAAGCTTTCCAGAGAGTTGGTCAGGTAAACTCGGTGGGACCGATTTGCTCTTTTCGATGAGACCGAAATGTTACAAAAGGGAAACAGAGAGTTTACATTACAATCTCAGTGGAACCGATCACTCACTTCGGTTTGACCGAAACGTTACGAAGGGAAACAGAGAGATTACAATCCCATCTCGGTGAGACCGAGATCCCTATCGGTAAGACCGATTTTCCTAGGGTTTGTGGCAGTGGCTAAGACATCCAAACTCGGTGGCGCCGGATAGGAAGAATCGGTGTGACCGATTTTGGCTTTGGGTTTAGGTCATTTGTGGATGTGAGAAAGTAGCTGAGGGTTTTGGAGCATATCACTAAGCACATGAAGCAAGAGGCTCATTAAGCAACACCTCATCCCTCCTTGATAGTATTGGCTTTTCCTATAGACTCAATGTGATCTTGGATCACTAAAATATAAAATGAAGAGTCTTGAGCTAATGAGCTTGAGCCAATCCTTTGTCCTTAGTATTTTGAGGGATCCACTTTCATCATCCATGCCATGCCATTCATTGAGCTTTCCTGAAATATATGTCTTGGAATAGCATTAGCTCAATGAGCTATATGTTGTTATGAATTACCAAAACCACCTAGGGATAGTTGCACTTTCAATCTCCCCCTTTTTGGTAACTGATGACAACATATAGATCAAAGCTTCGACAAATGATAATAAGATTAAAAAAACATCATCGCTTTGAGAAGTATGTGATAAGCAAGAGCTCCCCCTAAATTTGTGCATAGTTTAAGATTTGCTTTGGACTGCAAATGCACAAGCAATTAGGCTCATGGGTTACTCTTCCATGTCACATACATCTTGGTGGAGCACTCAAAATGATAAAGATTGAATACATGCACTCATCACCAAGCAAAAATGATCACATAGGATAGATAGGATAATATCATCAAACATGCATAAGTGTAGCTTATGATTAAACACATGATCATCGATGTCTCACAAGAATAGCATAGTATCTCAAGCAATAAAAAGAAAACAAGTTTAAAACCACCAAATCAAGAGAGAACAAAAACAACACTCTCTCTCTCTCGAAGCCTATGATCTATACATTTTTCTCCCCCTTTGGCAACAAGTTACCAAAAAGTTCATAGAAAATGCATAGTGCTAGATCGACTCTCAGGCTTGATCTTCAGTTGGTGGTGTAGAGATGGCTCCTTGCATGAAGGCTTCAGTTGATGTAGAGGGAGCTGGAGGAGTTGGTGCTGGAGCTGGTTGCACTGGAGCTGTAGGAGTTGTGGCTGGTGCAGATGATGTTGCTCTAGTGTCTGTCACTGGCACTGCAGCTGACCTCTGAGCTCTAGGCACTCTAGCAAATACATTAGTGGTAGACTTGCCCTTCCTCTCCTGCATGTCATCCTGCAGCTGCTCCACAACTGACTGGATCTCAGTTACCTTGACATCAAGATCATAGAATTTTTGTTCCATGATTCTTTCCAAGCTTTCCTGATTCTAAGTTAAGGTGGCCAACCCCTTCTCAATCCTCAGTGTTGATGCTATCAAGTAACCAAGCTGCTCCTGCTTGTTCTTCAAGAAATACTCAGATGCCTCCTCTTGAGTTGGCATCTTGGCAGCATTCTCCTTCCTTGCCTTCTCCTTCTTCTCTTGAGCTTGAACTGATGATGGATCATCCTCATTCATGACAACCTCATTGTCCTCAAAGTCTGGATAGAGAGGAAAATGTTCCCTATCCAATAGATATTTGCATGTGCCCATCTTTGAGTTAATCAACTCCTGAATCTGAGGGGCATATCCACAACTCCTCTTATGATCTGCTACACTCCTCTTAATAGTTTCTACTATAAGGCTCATGACCTTGAATTTCTGAGGCACATCAAACAAATGCAACATGTTGATTGCATGCCCTCTGATCATGTTGTGGTCACCAGACTTAGGCAATAGAGTGTGCCTTAGGATCCAGTTGATTGTAGGCAGCCCTGACATAAGAAAGTGGACTGATCCAAAAGAGAAAGTCTCTAGGGCTTTGTCTGGGATCTCCTTGTACATATGTGCCATGGTATTGTGTCCCATTTTCTTCTTAGCATATACATCTAGGTCATCATCATTTTCCTTTGGGGCATTTATCAGTTTTGCCCACTCCTCAACAGTTGACTGGTACCTTGTACCTTCAGACATCCAAACTATCCTTCCATCTGGATAGAAGTGTGTTGTGGAGTAGAATTGCATAATGAGTTCATCATTCCAGTTGGTGAGCTTCTGCCCAACAAAATCTGCAACTCCACAAGCAACAAAACTATCTTGAACTCCTGGATAGTGTTCTTCATTTTTCTTCATGTAGGTCCAGTCGACCCACCTCATATCACACACAATGGGCTTTTTGTCCAACAAGATTGTCTCATAGAAGTCCTGTCGTTCCTTTGTATGGAACCTGTAATCAACAGCAGTTCTTCTCCTTATGGCATATGGATCTGCCATCCTCCATAGCCTCAACCCTGAATCTTTTCTGATGTTCATGTCCTTAGCTACAGGATGGGCATCATTATGGTCTGGTATCTTGGGCTTGAGCTTCCTTAGAACTCGTCCTTCTTCGTCTTCCTCCTCAGCAACCTCGGGCACTGGGGCCTTGTTCTTCTCAGCAGCTGGAATACTCTTGGTATTCCTCTTTGGTGCAGATTTGGCCTTGGGGGCAGCTTTGGGTGCTTCCTTGGGCTTAGATGTTGCAGCCCCTGATCTAATAGCATCTCCCATAAGCTTTGGTGCCTTTGGTGCTGGTGCAACAAGCTCTTCTTCTTCCATCATGGAAGGTTGCCCAACTACTCTGGCCATGGTCTTCTTGACCCTTTCCTTCCTTTTCTTTCCTTCAGCAGCTGGCTCTTCAGGCATCTCAGGCAGTTGAGTTGATGCTCTGGCTTTGGACATTGGTTGTCTCCCTGCAGGCCTTTTGATCTTCATGCCTGGCTTTACTGCAGTTGAACTAAGCACCTTCTTATGCACTACCTTCTTGGAAGTAGCTTCATCCTCTTCAGCTCTATAATCCTCATCTTCAGAGTCTGAAGTTTTCTTCTTCCTTTGCCTGGTAGCAGCCTTAGGCAGGTTGCTAGGAGTGCTCCTGTTGCCTTCATCTGAAGTGCTGGAGGGACTAGTGCCCTCACTCATTTGCATCTGCCCTTCTGACCTGTTCTGACTGTCACTCTGGTCTGACATGCTGCAAACTCTGACTGCTGACCCTGTGAAGAGTTATAGATGAGATGGAGTGGATGAGCATCACAGAATGCAGAGATTTTTGCAAAAGAATGATTCAAAAATTCAGTTTAAATTTTCCACAGAAAGCATTTCGGATCAACCGATTTTCAAACTCAGTGATACCGAAGCAGTTTTGGAACCTAAACTGATGAACTCGGTTGGACCGAGTCACAGTTCGGTGGCACCGAGACTGCTAGGGTTTCACAAAGTTCTAAAATCGGTCGCACCAATTAGCAATTCTCGGTTAGACTGAGAGTTACTAGTGCAATGGCATAAGCCAAATTGGTGGGACCGAGTTTTTCAACTTGGTGGGTCCGAGATGGTTTCGGCGGAAACCTAACCCTAAATTTTCAAATCTCATCTAATCTACGGATTGCATTGACTGGATCAGAGTGTTTCAATCGTGGCAAGAATCTATAAGAACACAATGTGCTAGGAATCGGACGAGGATAGCATAGTGATCGAGTCCATACCCTAGCTTGGCGATGAACTCGCTACGGCGGCAACAGCGGGGTTGAATTCCGTTGACGGCGGTGGAGACCAGCGACAGGAGGCGGCTGGCGACGAGGAGACGATCCGGAGACCTTCGAGGCAGAGCGAGCTATTGCTCGGGCGAAGGGGTTCGGAGAAATTTCCAAATTTTTCCCGTGACTATATATAGCCCGACCCTGTCGATGTGACCGAGTGGAACAACTCGGCGGCACTGAGATGCATAACTGTGTTCAGTTACAGCAACTCGGTGTGACCGAAAAGTTCAAATCGGTTGCACCGAGATTGAAAACCTAGATCGACTTAGTGATCTCGGTAGGACCGAAATGGAGGAATCGGTCTGACCGAGAATCACAAAGGATTTTTGGAAGTTTTAGTCTATGACGAATCGGGGACTCCGAGTGCTCCTCACACAAAGTGGTTCGAATCTGACTTGATCAAATTTTGTGATGTAGCATGAATAGAGTTTGAGACGAGAAAAGCATAGATAGCTAGAGAAAGTTCTTAGGCATTCTTGTCCATCCACTTGGCCAAAAGAAGGAAGAACCAAGCAATCAAAACAACAAGTGGATGTCCTTGAATGAGTAAAATATGCACCAACATGCTCACACAATAAGATGGCAAATGAAATATGTGGCTAAGCATGCACAACCAATTCTAGCATCTATCAAACAATTTGCGATGACTAGGTCATCTATATATGAGTATATTGACCTAGGAGTCAAATGATAAACATTTGATCATAGGTCATACTCATCGTTTAAGCCCAAGTGGGGTTACCACTTTTACATAATGCATTGATGTGTTCACACCATTAGAGTTGCTTTGACTCAAGTCTTAGAGTTAAGCTCCCCCTAGATGTGAGATCCCCTTTTAGAGGGATGAACTAACCTTGGGTTTTGTCGATGATGACTTCATGTAGGTGTTGAAGATGTGGATGCTCAATGTTGATGTAGATCATTTGGAGCAATCCATTGGAGTGAGTTGCACTTTCAACATACCTACATGGGTTAGTCCCACAAGGAACAAACAAGAATATCCATAGACATAGAGTGATGCACACACAAGATGATGTCCATGGACACATTAAGTTACCTTGTTCCTTGCCGTACCAACATGAGGGTTTGTGACTCCTTGAACTAGTGCAAGATGTGGAAGTTCATTGCACTTGTCCTTGCCATAATAATATGAGTGAAGAATGTTGGCGGAGTCACCCTCAAGAACTCTCTAGTTCTTCTTCTTCGGGATCCACATCATCTTGATGGGAATCCTTGGAGTTGTAGTTGTACTGGATGAAGTAGAACTTGACGTAGTCTTGGGAATCCACTTGACTGAGGCCTTGGGTGCTTATTCAAATGTATCAATCCCTTCTTGAAGCTTGTCCTTGCCTTTATGGTCTTGTGGTGGAAGATCATATTGAGCTTGTGTTCCCTTGAAGGAAGTAGGATCATACTTCTCTTGTTGAGGAACAAACTTCGTCTTGGGGTATTGATCTTCTTCCCACTCAACTCCATTGGCATTGAACTTTCGTTCAAAACCAACACCTTGATTCTTCCGGTGTCTTCCTTGCTTGCGTACAATTTCCTCGAATTGCTTACTCCCGGCAAGGCTCTTGTAAACACCTTTCTCTATAATTCCCTTCAATAAGCTATTTTCTTGCTCAAGTGTAACTTGGCTAAGAGAATCATTAGTGGAATCAAGAGAACTACTTGAAGCAACAATATTGGATTTAGCATTATTATTGTTACTACTAGAGGAAGTATCTTTCTTGTACTTGTTACTAGACTTGACTTGAGGCATGTAAGTAGATAGGAGTAAATGCTTGGCAATGTAAGAAGAACTTTTCTTACGAAGATCATCATTGATTGCTTTTAAGAACTCATGCTCTTGCTCAAGATTGAGCTTTTCAAAGCGTAACTTCTCATGAGCCCTTAAAAGTTCTCGATGATTTTCGAAGATAGTTTCATGAGACAACTTAAGAGTGTTTAGTTCTTTAGTTAGAAGCTCAATCTTCTCCTTATCATTGTCATTCGTTTTATCTTGATTGGCATGATTAATTGACGTTTCATCATAGTATTCATCACTAGAGTTGTCAACAAGTAAATCATCATCCACAAGCAAGTCATCTTCATCACTATTGAAATCAACATACTCAGGATGTGTTACCTTTGGACCTTTGGCCATGAAGCATCTTCCAATTCCTTCATTTGGTGAATCAAATATGTCGTAGGAGTTGATTGACACAAGTGCTAGACCGGCAACACCTTCATCTTGAGTATATTCGGAGTCGGAGTGATAGCTTCTCTCGGAGTGTTTGTCGGAGTCCGAGCCGAAAACCCATTCACCAACATGAGCTTGATGTCTTCGTTTTGTGTAGCTCCTTGATGACTTGTCCTTCCTTTCTGAATCTTTGCTTCTCTGTGAGGATCTTCATTCATAACGATCATATCTACTCCTCCTCTCTCTTGGTGGTGATTCTTCTCTTTTCCTTCTTCTTTTTGGAGAATCTTCTCTTCTTTTGTAGGGTGCCGTACACTCATTGGAATAGTGTCCAAGCCACCCACAATTGTAGCAATTGCACTCTCGACTAGAAGATCTTTTGTCATGGTAAGACCTTGACTTGGAGCTTCTTTCTTTGCTTCTACTCTTGTAGAATTTGTTGAAGTTCTTCACCATTAAGCTCAATTCTTCATTGAAGGTTTGTTTCTCACTTGATGATGCGGGGGCTTCACTTGAGGCTTTGTAAGCACCACTTGACTTGTTGTGAAGTTCCTCCTTATCCTTGAGTGACATCTCATGAGCAACAATCCTTCCAATGACTTCCGTTGGCTTGAGATCTTTGTAGTTTGGCATCATTTGGATCAATGTGCACACGGTATCATACTTTCCATCCAATGCTCTTAGGATCTTCTTGATGATGAATCTGTCGGTCATCTCTTCACTCCCTAAGCCGGCAATCTCATTTGTAATAAGAGCAAGCCTAGAGTACATTTCAGCGACACCTTCACCATCCTTCATTTTGAACTTGTCAAGCTGACTTTGGAGCACATCCAACTTGGATTCCTTGACGGATTCGGTACCTTCGTGCATATCAATCAAAGTGTCCCAAATTTTCTTTGCATTCTCAAGACGGCTGATTTTGTTGAATTCTTCGGGGCACAAACCATTGAAGATGATATCACAAGCTTGAGCGTTGTATTGCAGCATCTTCAATTCTTCCGCACTAGCTTCAAGGTTCGTCTCTCTCCCATCAAAGAATTCACCTTGCAAACTGAGGGAGTCCCGGATTAGGGGGTGTCCGGATAGCCGGACTACCATCATCGGCCGAACTATCATCGGTCGGACTATCATCATCATCGACCGGACTCCAAGACTATGAAGATACAAGATTGAAGACTTCGTCCCGTGTCCGGATGGGACTTTCCTTGGAGTGGAAGGCAAGCTTGGCGATACAGATACGTAGATCTCCTACTATTGTAACCGACTCTATGTAACCCTAGCCCTCTCCGGTGTCTATATAAACCGGGTGGCTCTAGTCCGTAGGACACAACAACAACAACAACCATTACAATCATACCATAGGCTAGCTTCTAGGGTTTAGCCTCCTTGATCTCGTGGTAGATCCACTCTTGTAAACATCCACAATATCAATATCAATCAAGCAGGACGTAGGGTTTTACCTCCATCAAGAGGGCCCGAACCTGGGTAAAACATCGTGTCCCTTGTCTCCTGTTACCATCCGCCTAGACGCACAGTTCGGGACCCCCTACCCGAGATCCGCCGGTTTTGACACCGACATTGGTGCTTTCGTTGAGAGTTCCTCTGTGTCGTCACCGATAGGCTTGATGGCCTCTTCAATCGACAACGACGCAGTCCTGGGTGAGACTTTTCTCCCCGGACAGATCTTCGTATTCGGCGGCTTCGCACTGCGGGCCAACTCACTTGGCCATCTGGAGCAGATCGAAAGCTACTCCCCTGGCCGTCAGGTCAGGTTTGGAAGCCTAAACTTCACGGCCGATATCCGCAGGGACTTGATCTTCGATGGATCTGAGCCACAGCCGAGCGTGCCGCGCTGTCACGATGGGCACGACCTAACACTGCCGCCGGACAGCACCTTGGAGGCCGCACACGAATCCGCTCCGACCCATAGTCCGGAGCCGATCGCTCAGATCGAGGACGGATGGCTGGACACCGCCTCGGGAGCTGCAACTTCTACGGCGATGGAGCCGAACACTTACCTTGTCCCGCATAAACCTCATGACTCCGAGGTGCCGGACTCTCTGCTAGACTCCGAACCTCCTGCGCCCCTGCCAGTCGAATCCGACTGGGCGCCGATCATGGAATTCACCGCTGCGGACATCTTTCAGCACTCACCCTTCGGCGATATCTTAAATTCGCTGAAGCATCTCTCGCTATCCGGAGAGCCCTGGCCGAACTACGGCCAGGATGGTTGGGACGCGGACGACGAAGAAATTCAGAGCCCACCCACCACCCACTTCGTAGCCACCGTCGACGATCTAACCGACGTACTCGACTACGACTCTGAAGACATCGACGGTATGGACGATGATGCCAGAGACTATCAAGAACCAGTGCCTACAGGACACTGGAAGACCACCTCGTCATACGACATATATATGGTGGACACCCCAAAAGACGGGGACGGCGAAGAAGCAACGGAGGCCGATTCCTTAAAGAAACAGCCCAAGCGCCGACATCAGCGGCGCCGCTCTAAATCCCGCCACAGCAAGAATAGAGATTCCGGCACAGGAGATAATAACACCCCAGAAAGTGCCGAAGACAACCCCCTCCAGCATGATCCAGCGCAGGAGGAGGCAGAAGCAAGCCCTCACGAGAGGGCGGCAGACAAGAGGTCGAGAATGATAATTACTTACCTCCCTCCGGAGACGAGGCAAGCCTCGATGACGACGAATTCGTCGTGCCTGAGGATCCCGTCGAACAAGAGCGTTGTCCGCGTCAGGCTAATGGCCACCGCAAACAGCCTAAATAAAAAGCAGCAACAGCTTCAAGCTGATCAAGACCTACTGGCCGACAGATGGACCGAGGTCCTCGCGGCCGAAGAGTATGAACTTGAACGCCCCTCCAAAAGTTACCCAAAATGCAAGTTGCTCCCCCGACTAGAGGAGGAAGCGTACAAACCTGCATCACCAGCGCACAATACGGCAGACCGACCACCTCGTGGCCGCGACAGAGAGGCGTGCAAGCCCTCCACCAAAACCGTACCCCGGCACCGCTCAAAAAGCATGAAGCCGCGGGGGAACGCGCCGGACTTGCGGGATATATTGGAGGACAAGGCAAGACAATCCAGATCTATCTATGGATCACGTGGGCGCCCCAAGACCCACAACGAATACCATCGCGCCGGATACAACTACTCCGGCCGGGCCGAACACAGCAATGCTCTCTCGAGCTACGTCGCGATATTGCTCAATACAGAGGCGCCGCGCACCCACTATGCTTCACTGACGAAGTAATGGATCATCAAATCCCTGAAGGGTTTAAACCCGTTAATATCGAATCCTACGATGGCACAACAGACCCCACGGTTTGGATCGAGGATTATCTCCTCCATATACATATGGCTCGCGGCGACGATCTTCACGCCATCAAATATCTCCCGCTCAAGCTTAAAGGACCAGCTCGGCATTGGCTTAACAGCCTGCCCGCAGAGTCAATTGGATGCTGGGAAGACCTGGAAGCCGCATTCCTCGACAACTTCCAGGGCACGTATGTGCGACCACCGGACACAGATGACCTAAGCCACATAATCCAGCAGCCAGACGAATCGGCCAGGCAATTCTGGACACGGTTCTTAACAAAGAAAAATCAAATCATCGACTATCCGGATGCAGAGGCCCTCGCTGCCTTCAAACATAACATCTGCGACGAGTGGCTGGCCCGGCACCTAGGACAGGAAAAGCCGAAATCCATGGCAGCCCTCACATCACTCATGACCCGCTTCTGTGCGGGAGAGGATAGCTGGCTAGCTCGCAGCAACAACCTCAGCAAAAACGCTGGCAGTCCGGATACCAAGGACCGCAATGGCAGGTCGCGTCGAAACAAAAACAAATGCCGCATTAACGGCGAAAGCAATGAGGATACGACAGTCAACGCCGGATTCCGAGGCTCCAAGCCCGGTCAACGGAAGAAGCCATTCAAAAGAACCACTCCAGGCCCATCCAATTTGGACCGAATACTCGACCGCTCCTGTCAAATACATGGAACCCCCGAAAAGCCAGCTAACCACACCAATAGAGATTGTTGGGTATTCAAGCAGGCGGGCAAATTAATCGCCGAAAACAATGACAAGGGGCTACACAGTGATGACGAGGAAGAGACTCGGCCGCCGAACAACAGAGGACAAAAGGGATTCCCCCCTCAAGTTCGGACGGTAAACATGATATACGCAACGCATATACCCAAGAGGGAGCGGAAGCGTGCACTAAGGGACGTATACGGGATGGAGCCAGTCGCCCCAAAATTCAACCCATGGTCCTCTTGCCCGATCACTTTCGATCGAAGAGACCATCCGACCAGTATCCGCCATGGCGGATTCGCCGCATTGGCTTTAGACCCAATCGTCGATGGATTTCACCTCACGAGAGTCCTGATGGACGGCGGCAGTAGCCTGAACCTGCTTTATCAGGATACAGTGCGAAAGATGGGCATACACCCTTCAAGGATTAAACCTACAAAGACAACCTTCAAAGGCGTCATACCAGGTGTCGAGGCCAGTTGTACAGGCTCAGTTACACTGGAAGTGGTCTTCGGATCCCCGGATAATTTCCGAAGCGAGGAGTTAATCTTCGACATAGTCCCATTCTGCAGTGGCTATCACGCTCTGCTCGGACGAACCGCGTTCGCAAAATTCAACGCGGTGCCGCATTATGCATACCTTAAGCTCAAGATGTCAGGCCCTCGTGGATTCATCACGGTCAATGGAAACACTGAACGCTCCCTCCGAACGGAGGAACATACAGCGGCTCTCGCGGCAGAAGTACAGAGCAGCCTTTTGAGGCAATTTTCGAGTCCGGCCGTTAAACGACCGGACACGGCCAAATGCGCCCGGAGCAACATCAACCAAGACCACCTGGCACGTTCCGAGCATGCGTAGCAATGCGGCCTCAACCCCAGCCCTCGCACAACTGTAAGACAAACTCTCCGTGTACATAATTACGCCCTGGAGATACCATGGGCATAGGGGGAGAGGCACAACCACAACAGACCCAGAGTGTGGTTCGACCACACCAGGGGCTCCCAAGTGTGTCGCTCTTTTTATCTTTTATTTCTCTCTTTTTTATACAGAACTCTATCCGGCGGCGAACCTACCGAACTCATGATGCAACAGCCAGGGAGGGACAAAGGCTGCGACGAACACTCAGGTGGTCTCCATTACGAGCATTAAATTTGTTAAATACACCATTCCGCGGCCTACCCCTGGAGGGAGACGCCTTTAATTCGTCCAATCCCTTGCTTTCCGCACTATTTGTATCATTCCGCACTCATAGCAAATCTTCTCGAATAAAATGTAGCACTTTTTGCCCATAATTGCATTACCTTATATATATATATATATATGTTCATTTACGACATCTTGCATCCGTACATTTTGGTACGGCCAAATACACCAGGGGCTTATGTTCCCCGCATTATGGTGTGATAAAGTCCGCACACTTTCACAAGTGCGGCACCCCGAACTTATAGCATTATATGAATCGGCTCCGAATCATGTCTTGGGTCAATAGTTGGGTTTGCCCGGCTCCCATGTTTGGCACCTTACGTTCCATTCTATTGGCTAAGGTAGCACTGGGAGAACCACTGCGATTGCGCCCCGGTTGAGCCGGGTTAACGCCTCAGTGGAGAAAGCTAAAACTGACTGTCATGATAAGGCGAGAGACTGGTCGCTGTTCAAGAGGTCTTTTCGGGTCCTTAAAGACCTACGCCACTTCGAGCGAAGTACCGGATAATGTCCGACGAAGGCGTGGATAGTGCCCCGAATTCGGTCTTATGAATACTAGGGGCTTCGCTGAAATTTAAAATTATAGAATTCTATGGCTAAGTGAGAGTGTTCAAGCACTATAAGTCCGGTTGCCTTGTTCGTTGTGTTGAGCGCCTCCCTAGATGGACCCAAAAATGGGAACAAGAGTGCTCAAGTTTATCCCGAACACCCCAGCACTCGTGGCATGGGGGCTGAAGCCGACGACTTGCCATCTCTCAGATTTAATAAACGGCCGCACAGAAGGTAATATTTTAAATTAACAAGCGTTGCTTAGCGCATATGAACAAAGTTTTCAGCGCACAGGATAACACATTGCGAATTTACTCAATAATTACATCCCTGGGGCACTCACCCGCAATCTTGCGGGCACCCTTCAGGACAGTCTTATAGTACATCTCGGGCATACGATATTCCTTGCCCGCTGGTGGCGCGTCAGTGATTAGCTTCTCCGCATCTAGCTTGCCCCAATGCACCTTTGCGCGGGCAAGGGCTCGACGAGCACCTTCAATACAGGCGGAGCGCTTGATAACCTCCACCCAGGGGCACGCATCCACCAACCGTCACACGAGGCCGAAGTAGCTCCCAGGCATGGCCTCTCCAGGCCACAGCCGGACTATGAGGCCCTTCATGGCCTGCTCGGCCACCTTGTGGACCTCGACCAGCTGCTTCAGCTGGTCGCTAGGGGGCACCGGATGGCCGGCCTCAGCATACTGAGACCAGAAGACCTTCTCCGTTGAGCTCCCCTCCTCGGCTTGGTAGAATGCGGCGGCATCAGACACGCTGCGAGGCAGATCTGCAAACGCCCCTGGAGAGCTCCGAATTCGGGTAAGTAACACGTAATTTACATTCGCATGCTTGCTTTGCATGAAAAATGCCTTACCCGCCGCTATCTTCCTCACCAACTCAATCTCCTAAAGGGACTTATGGGCATCGGCCTTGGCAGTTTTGGCACTTTCGAGAGCCGAGGGAAGCTCGGACTCTCGAGTCTTTGAGTCACGCTCCAAAATCTCATGCTTTTCCATGAGAGCCTGGAGCTCTTGCCGAACCACCGCCACCCGCGCCTCCTGCTTTTCTCACTCTGCCCGTTCCGCGGCCGCATTGCGTTCGGCCGCGGACACGGCCTCCTTCAGGGTCGCCACCTCGTTCGTGGCCCCTGCAGTACCCATGTTATCCTTGTTATTTTTTGTTGCAACCCAAATCCTTTTCTGTAAGGTACAAGTTCAAAGTGGTGTTACTCACCTTCTTTGTCCTGGAGCTGCTTCTTGGCGCGGCCGAGCTCTTGCTCGGACCGCTCGAGCTCCTGCTTCAAAGCACCGACCTCTGCAGTCAGTGCGGCAGAGGTCAGCAGCGCAACCTGCAACCCATATTGACATAATTTTTTAGCAACCCTACGTATATCTTCTTTTTTTCAGATCCTCAGTCCGGCTTTTCTTTCCGAACACTGAACCAAGCATCAGGGGCTACTGTCTATGCGGTATTACATTGCATGTTTTTAACCTCTTACCTCAAAGCCTGATAGAAGGCTATTGCAGGCTTCGGTCAGCCCGCTCTTGGCAAGTTGTACCTTCTGAATCACCGCACTCATAATAGTGCGGTGTTCTTCCTCGATGGAAGCGCTCCGCAGCGCCTCCAACAAATTGTCCGGCGCCTCCGGTTGGACGGAAGCTGTCGGCGTCACCGTCTTGCCCTTCGTGCGAAGGGGCCGCCGGCCGGACTCCGGAACCACTGCGGGTTCTGATGTGGAGTCCGGTGCAAAGTCCGGGAGGCCGCCTTGTGGCGCCTCCGGAGCCTCCCCCTAATGGGTCCCTTCTTGGGATCCCACCTCGGCATCCTCGGTGTCGCGAGGGGTGGAGGCGGTCGGGATGGAGTCTACATCCGACGGAGCCAACGACCCGCTCAATGAAGCGGGGAGATCATCATTGGCCGGACTACAAGCAGCATGCGGCATCAGAATGACACTATGTGACGCAGAAAAAGAAATTATAAATCATTCAGGAATCCGGATACTTACGTTCTCGCCGGAGGCCTGGCCCTTGAAGGCCATTCTTCCTCGCCAACATTGATGTTGGTGGAGCTGTCCAGGGGAATAGTCCTTCCCCTCTTGGACCCTTCAGCCTCCCCTGTTGGGGAAGCCTTCCTCTTCCTCTCTCCCTCCTCTGGGAGAGAGTCCTCTTTCTCCTCCTCGTTTTTGGGGGAGGAGTCCGCCCCAGAGTCAACGGACACCTGAAAACGAGAACTCTTTCGAGCACCCGTGGCCTCCTTCTTGGCCTTCTTCTCCGGCACCACGTGTGGTGCCGGAACCAGCAGCCTCGCTAGATGGGCGTCTACTGGGTTTTCTGGCATAGGAGCCGGGCAGATAATCTGCTCCGCCTTCCTCATCCAGTCCTGTCAAAGGAAAAGGGGAAATTAAAACCCGCATAGAGTCAAACTATGAAAAGCAAGTGTCCCGTAAAGGGGTAGAATCACTTACCTCGTCGGCTTGACGCTGCGAGCGAAATCCGCGATCTTCAGTCGCGGAAGCGGGGGCTTCGGCGCCCTTAAACAGCACCCTCCAGGCGCCTTCGTACGTCGTGTCGAAGAGCCCGCTCAGCGCCTGGTGCTGCTCCGGATTGAACTCCCACAGATTGAATGCCCGCTCCTGGCATGGGAGAATCCGGCGGATGAGCATGACTTGGACCACGTTAACCAGCCTGAGCTTCTTCACCAGCTTCTGGATACAGGCTTGGAGTCCGTCAGCTCCTCCGAACTACCCCACAGCAAGCCCTTCTCTTTCCAGGAGGTGAGCTGCATGGGGATACCAGATCTGAACTCGGGGGCCGCCGCCCACGTAGGGTCGCGCGGCTCGGTGATATAGAACCACCCCGATTGCCACCCCTTGACGGATTCCACGAAGGCCCCTTCGCACCAAAGGACGTTGGGCATCTTGCCCAACATGGCGCCTCCGCACTCCGCTTGAGTGCCCTTCACTACCTTCGGCTTGACATTGAAGGTCTTGAGCCACAAGCCAAAGTGGGGCTGGATGCAGAGGAAGGCCTCGCACACGACGATAAACACCGAGATGTTGAGGATGAAGTTCGGCGCCAGATCATGGAAATCCAGGCCGTAGTAGAACATGAGCCCCCGGACAAAGGGGTGAAGTGGAAAGCCCAGTCCGCGGAGGAAGTGGGGAAGAAAAACGACCCTCTCATGGGGCCTGGGGGTGGGGATGAGCTGCCCCTCGTCAGGCAGCCGGTGCGCAATGTCGCCGGACAGGTAGCCGGCGCTGCGCAGTCTTTCAATGTGCTCCTCCGTAACGGAGGAGGTCATCCACTTGCCTCCCGCTCCAGACATGACTGGGGAAGGTTGAGACGAGATGTGCGGGCTTGGGTGCTGGAGCTCGAGTGCACGGAGATGGATAAGCAAAGGAGGAAGAAGGCGTAGGTGAAAAGGTGAATCCTTATCCCTTATATGGGCGGGCGAAGTCTACGCGTCCCCCACCATCCTGGTAAAACTCGCTTATCCCCCAAGCGTCACCATCAATGGCGTGGTTGGGTTACCCATGTCCATATTGATGAGAATCCCGGATTAAGGGGGAACACGATCTCTGCTTCGACAAGACGTGCCAAGGAAACCGCTTCGCTAAATGCGCTGAGGTGGTAGAGTAAAAAACGATTCAAGTAATGGCTTGGTAGTGGCGTGACGTCATGCCGCAAAAAACGTCAGCAGATTGAACTTGTGTATATATTATTCTCTCTACGGTGGAATGTGGAATTTATTTTGCAGAGCCGGACACTATCCTGGTGTTCACAATCTTCTATCATTCGGAGGAGGAACCCGCCTTGCAATGCCAAGAAATATATGCGCCGGACTTATCGTCATTGAAGCCTGGTTCAGGGGCTACTGAGGGAGTCCCGGATTAGGGGGTGTCTGGATAGCCGGACTACCATCATCGGCCGAACTATCATCGGTCGGACTATCATCATCATCGACCGGACTCCAAGACTATGAAGATACAAGATTGAAGACTTCGTCCCGTGTCCGGATGGGACTTTCCTTGGCGTGGAAGGCAAGCTTGGCGATACGGATGCGCAGATCTCCTACTATTGTAACCGACTCTACGTAACCCTAGCCATCTCCGGTGTCTATATAAACCGGATGGCTCTAGTCCGTAGGACACAACAACAACAACAACCATTACAATCATACCATAGGCTAGCTTCTAGGGTTTAGCCTCCTTGATCTCGTGGTAGATCCACTCTTGTAAACATCCATAATATCAATATCAATCAAGCAGGACGTAGGGTTTTACCTCCATCAAGAGGGCCCGAACCTGGGTAAAACATCGTGTCCCTTGTCTCCTGTTACCATCCGCCTAGACGCACAGTTCGGGACCCCCTACCCGAGATCCGCCGGTTTTGACACCGACACAAACCAATACAAATAATAGCCCAAACGGCGGGGTTATGTCCGAGAATATGCATTTTCATCTTATGCTTTCAACTAGCAAAATTAGTACCATCAAAGTAAGGACCTCTACGGTGATAATTTCCCTCGCTAGACGCCATACTCTCCTAGGTTGTGAAACCAAGGCTATGACCACCAAAAGCTATGGAAATCAAAGCAAATGGAAACCAAAGCTCTGATACCACTTGTAGGACCTTGAAGTATGTCTAGAGGGGGGTGATTAGACTACTTGACCAATTAAAAACTTAACCGTTTCCCAATTTTAGAGTTTGGCAGATTTTAGCAATCTTAGGACAAGTCAAGCAATCATCACACAATTCAAGCAAGCATGCAAAGAGTATATAGGCAGAAGAAATTAAAGCATGCAACTTGCAAGAAAGTAAAGGGAAGGGTTTGGAGGATTCAAACGCAGTTGGAGACACGGATGTTTTTGGCGTAGTTCTGATAGGTGGTGCTATCGTACATCCACGTTGATGGATACTTCAACCCACAAAGGGTAACGGTTGCGCGAGTCCATGGAGGGCTCCACCCAAGAAGGGTCCACGAAGAAGCAACCTTGTCTATCCCACCATGGCTGTCGCCCACGAAGGACTTGACTCACTAGCGGTAGATCTTCACGAAGTAGGCGATCTCCTTGCCCTTACAAACTCCTTGGTTCAACTCCACAATCTTGTCGGAGGCTCCCAAGTGACACCTAGCCAATCTAGGAGACACCACTCTCCAAGAAGTAACAAATGGTGCGTTGATGATGAACTCCTTGCTCTTGTGCTTCAAATGATAGTCTCCCCAACACTCAACTCTCTCTCATAGGATTTGGATCTGGTGGAAAGAAGATTTGAGTGGAAAGCAACTTGGGGAAGGCTAAAGATCAAGAGTTCATATGGTAGGAATGGAATATCTTGGCCTCAACACATGAGTAGGTGGTTCTTTCTCAGAAATGGTAAGTTGGAAGTGTAGGTTTAGTCTGATGGCTCTCTCCAAGAATGGAGAGGAGGTGGAGGGGTATATATAGCCTCCACACAAAATCTAACCGTTACACACAATTTACCGAGCTCGGTGGGACCGATTCAACAGACTCGGTCAGACCGATTTAGTAAACCTAGTGACCGTTAGTGATTTTCGATGGGACTGACATGCAACTCAGTGAGACCGATTCGGTTAGGGTTAGGGCGTAACGTAATCTCGGTAAGACCGATTATGCAAACTCGGTGAGACCGATTTTGGTAATAAGCTTTCCAGAGAGTTGGTCAGGTAAACTCGGTGGGACCGATTTGCTCTTTTCGGTGAGACCAAAATGTTACAAAAGGGAAACAGAGAGTTCACATTGCAATCTCGGTGGGACCGATCGCTCACTTCGGTTTGATCGAAACATTACGAAGGGAAACAGAGAGATTACAATCCCATCTCGATGAGACCGAGATCCCTATCGGTAAGACCGATTTTCCTAGGGTTTGTGGCAGTGGCTAAGACATCCAAACTCGGTGGCGCCGGATAGGAAGGATCGGTGTGACCGATTTTGGCTTTGGGTTTAGGTCATTTGTGGATGTGAGAAAGTAGCTGAGGGTTTTGGAGCATATCACTAATTACATGAAGCAAGAGGCTCATTAAGCAACACCTCATCCCTCCTTGATAGTATTGGCTTTTCCTATAGACTCAATGTGATCTTGGATCACTAAAATATAAAATGAAGAGTCTTGAGCTAATGAGCTTGAGCCAATCCTTTGTCCTTAGTATTTTGAGGGATCCACTTTCATCATCCATGTCATGCCATTCATTGAGCTTTCCTGAAATATATGTCTTGGAATAGCATTAGCTCAATGAGCTATATGTTGTTTTGAATTACCAAAACCACCTAGGGATAGTTGCACTTTCACATAAACACTTAGGTTAACTTGACGAGCCTAGCATGTACAGACATGGCCTCTGAACACAAGAGACCGAAAGGTCAAACATGAGTCGTATGGAAGATACGATCAACATGGAGATGTTCACCGATGATGACTAGTCTGTCTCACGTGATGATCGAACATGGCCTAGTCGACTTGGATCATGTATCACTTAGATGACTAGAGGGATGTCTAATCTGAGTGGGAGTTCATTAAATAATTTGATTAGATGAACTTAATTATCATGAACTTAGTCTAAAATCTTTAAAATATGTCTTGTAGATCAAATGGCCCACGTTACCCTCAACTTCAACGCATTCCTAGAGAAAACCAAGCTGAAAGATGATGGCGGCAACTATACGGACTGGGTCCAGAACCTGAGGATCATCCTCATAGCTGCAAATAAAGATTATGTCTTAGAAGCACCGCTAGTTGAAGCTCCCATCCCAGAGAACCAAGACGTTATGAATGCTTGGCAGTCTTGTGCTGATGTTTACTCCCTCGTTCAGTGCGGCATGCTTTACAGCTTAGAACCGGGGTTCCAAAAGCATTTTGAGCAACACGGAGCATATGAGATGTTCGAAGAGCTGAAAATGGTTTTTCAAGCTCATGCCCGGGTCGAGAGATACGAAGTCTCCGACAAGTTCTTCAGTTGTAAGATGGAGTAAAATAGTTCTGTCAGTGAGCACATACTCAAAATGTCTGGGTTGCACAACCGCTTGACTCAATTGGGAGTTAATCTCCCGGATGACACGGTTATTGACAGAATCCTTCAGTCGCTTCCACCGAGCTACAAGAGCTTTGTAATGAACTTCAATATGTAGGGGATGGAAAAGACCATTCCTGAGGTATATTCAATGTTGAAATCAGCGGACGTAGAGATCGAGAAGGAACATCAAGTGTCGATGGTGAATAAAACCACTAAGTTCAAGAAAGGCAAGGGTAAGAAGAACTTCAAGAAGGACGGCAAGGGAGTTGCTGCGCCCGGTAAGCCAGATGCCGGGAAGAAGTCAAAGAATGGACCCAAGCTTGAAACTGAGTGCTTTTATTGCAAGGGAAGCGGACACTGGAAGCGGAACTGCCCCAAATACTTAGCGGACAAGAAGGCCGGCAACACTAAAGGTATATGTGATATACATGTAATTGATGTGTACCTTACCAGTACTCGTAGTATCTCCTGGGTATTTGATACTGGTGTCGTTGCTCATATTTGTAACTCAAAGCAGGAGCTGCAGAATAAGCGGAGACTAGCGAAGGACGAGGTGACGATGCGCGTCGGGAATGGTTCCAAGGTCGATGTGATCGTCGTTGGCACGCTACCTCTACATTTACCTACGGGATTAATTTTAAACCTCAATAATTGTTATTTAGTACCAGCTTTGAGCATGAACATTGTATCTGGATCTCGTTTAATACGAGATGGCTACTCATTTATATCCGAGAATAATGGTTGTTCTATTTATATGAGAGATATGTTTTATGGTCATGCCCTGATGGTCAATGGTTTATTCTTAATGAATCTCGAACGTGATGTTACACATATTCATAGTGTGAATACCATAAGATGTTAGGTTGATAACGATAGTCCCACATACTTGTGGCACTGCCGCCTTGGTCACATTGGTGTCAAGCGCATGAAGAAGCTCCATGCTGATGGACTTTTAGAGTCTCTCGATTATGAATCATTTGACACATGCGAGCCATGCCTCATGGGCAAAATGACCAAGACTCCGTTCTCCGGAACAATGGAGCGAGCAACCAACTTATTGGAAATCATACATACTGATGTGTGCGGTCCAATGAGCGTTGAGGCTCGCGGAGGATATCATTATGTTCTCACTCTCACTGACGACTTGAGTAGATATGGGTATGTCTACTTGATGAAACACAAGTCTGAGACCTTTGAAAAGTTCAAGAAATTTTAGAATGAGGTAGAGAATCAACGTGACCGAAAGATAAAGTTCCTACGATCAGATCGTGGAGGAGAATATTTAAGTCACGAATTTGGTATGCACTTAAGGAAATGTGGAATCGTTTCACAACTCATGCCGCCTGGAACACCTCAGCGTAACAGTGTGTCCGAACATCGCAATCGAACTTTATTGGATATGGTGCGATCTATGATGTCTCTTACCGATTTACCGCTATCTTTTTGGGGATACGCTCTAGAGACAGCTACATTCACTTTAAATAGGGCACCGTCTAAATCCGTTGAGACGACACCGTATGAATTATGGTTTGGGAAGAAACCTAAGCTGTCGTTTCTAAAAGCTTGGGGATGCGATGCTTATGTCAAGAAACTTCAACCTGAAAAGCTCGAACCCAAGTCAGAAAAATGCGTCTTCATAGGATACCCTAAGGAAACCATTGGGTGTACCTTCTACCTCAGATCCAAAGGCAAGATCTTTGTTGCCAAGAACGGGTCCTTTCTGGAGAAAGAGTTTCTCTCGAGAGAAGTAAGTGGGAGGAAAGTGGAACTTGATGAAGTACTACCTCTTGAACCGGTGAGTAGCGCAGCTCAGGAAGATGTTCCTGTGGTGCCAGCACCAACTGAAGAGGAAGTTAATGATGATGATCAAGGTACTTCGGATCACGTTACTACTGAACTTCGTAGGTCCACGAGGACACGTTCCACACCAGAGTGGTATGGCAACCCTGTCCTGGAAATCATGTTGTTAGACAACGGTGAACCTTCGAACTATGAAGAAGCGATGGCAGGCCCAGATTCCAACAAATGGCTTAAGCCATGCAATCCGAGATAGGATCCATGTATGAAAACGAAGTATGGACTTTGACAGACTTGCCCGACGATCGGCGAGCGATAGAAAACAAATGGATCTTTAAGAAGAAGACGGACGCGGATGGTAATGTTACCATCTATAAAGCTCGACTTGTCGCTCAGGGTTATCGACAAGTTCAAGGGGTTGACAACGATGAGACATTCTCTCCCGTAGCAAAGCTAAAGTTCGTCTGAATCATGTTAGCAATTGCTGCATACTATGATTATGAGATATGGCAAATGGACGTCAAAACGGCATTCCTTAACGGCCACCTTAAGGAAGAACTGTATATGATGCAGCCGGAAGGTTTTGTCGACCCTGAGAATGCTAACAAGGTGTGCAAACTCCAGCGATCCATTTATGGGCTGGTGCAAGCATCTCGGAGTTGGAACATTCGCTTTGATGAGATGATCAAATTGTTTGGGTTTATGCAGACTTATGGAGAAGCCTGCGTTTACAAGAAAGTGAGTGGGAGCTCTGTAGCATTTCTCATATTATATGTAGATGACATAATTTTGATGGGAAATGATATAGAACTTTTGGACAGCATTAAGGCCTACTTGAATAAGTGTTTTTCAATGAAGGACCTTGGAGAAACTGCTTACATACTAGGCATCAAGATCTATAGGGATAGATCAAGACGCCTCATAGGTCTTTCGCAAAGCACATACCTTGATAAGATATTGAAGAAGTTCAATATGGATCAGTCTAAGAAGGGGTTCTTGCCTGTGTTGCAAGGTGTGAAAATGAGCTCAGCTCAATGCCCAACCACGGCAGAAGGTATAGAAGAGATGAGTGTCATCCCCTATGCCTCAGCCATAGGGTCTATTATGTATGCCATGTTGTGTACAAGACCTGATGTAAGCCTTGCCGTAAGTTTGGTAGGAAAGTACCAAAGTAATCCCGGCAAGGAACACTGGACAGCGGTCAAGAATATCCTGAAGTACCTGAAGAGGAGTAAGGATATGTTTCTCGTTTTTGGAGGTGACGAAGAGCTCGTCGTAAAGGGTTACGTCGATGCTAGCTTCGACACAGATCTGGATGACTCTAAGTCACAAACCGGATACGTGTATATTTTGAATGGTGGGGAAGTTGCAAGCAAAGCGTCGTGGTGGGATCTACATGTGAAGCAGAGTACATGGCAGCCTCGGAGGCAGCGCATGAAGCAATCTGGGTAAAGGAGTTCATCACCGACCTAGGAGTCATACCCAATGCGTCGGGGCCGATCAAACTCTTCTATGACAACACTGGAGCTATTGCACTTGCCAAGAAGCCTAGGTTTCACAAGAAGACCAGGCACATCAAGCGTCGCTTCAAATCCATTCGTGAAAATGTTCAAGATGGAGACATAGATATTTGTAAAGTACATACGGACCTGAATTTAGCAGATCCGTTGACTAAACCTCTCCCTAGAGCAAAACATGATCAACACCAGAATTCCATGGGTGTTCGATTCATCACAATGTAACTAGATTATTGAACTCTAGTGCAAGTGGGAGACTGTTGGAAATATGCCCTAGAGGCAATAATAAAATGGTTATTATTATATTTCTTTGTTCATGATAATTGTCTGTTATTCATGCTATAATTGTGTTAACGGAAATTGTAATACACGTGTGAATACATAGACCACAACATGTCCCTAGTGAGCCTCTAGTTGACTAGCTCGTTGATCAACAGATAGTCATGGTTTCCTGACTATGGGCATTGGATGTCATTGATAATGGGATCACATCATTAGGAGAATGATGTGATGGACAAGACCCAATCCTAAGCATAGCCCAAAGATCGTGTAGTTCGTTTAGCTAGAGCTTTTCCAAATGTCAAGTGTCATTTCCTTAGACCATGAGATTGTGCAACTCCCGGATACCGTACGAGTGCTTTGGGTGTGCCAAACGTCACAACGTAACTTGGTGACTTTAAAGGTGCACTACGGGTATCTCCGAAAGTGTCTGTTGGGTTGGCACGAATCGAAACTGGGATTTGTCACTCCGTATGATGGAGAGGTATCTCTGGGCCCACTCGGTAATGCATCATCATAATGAGCTCAATGTGACCAAGTGTCTGGTCACGAGATCATGCATTACGGTACGAGTAAAGTTACTTGCCGGTAACGAGATTAAACGAGGTATTGGGATACCGATGATCAAATCTCGGGCATGTAACGTACCGATTGACAAAGGGAATTGTATACGGGATTGATTGAATCCTCGACATCGTGGTTCATCCGATGAGATCATCGACGAGCATGTGGGGAGCCAACATGGGTATCCAGATCCCGCTGTTGGTTATTCACCGGAGAGGCGTCTCGGTCATGTCTGCATGTCTCCCGAACCCATAGGGTCTACACACTTAAGGTTCGGTGACGCTAGGGTTGTAGAGATATGAGTATGCAGCAAACCGAAAGTTGTTCGGAGTCCCGAATGAGATCCCGAACGTCACGAGGAGTTTCGGAATGGTCCGGAGGTAAATAATTATATATAGGAAGTCAGGTTTCGGCCATCGGGAAAGTTTCGGGGGTCACCGGTATTGTACCGGGACCACCGGAAGGGTCCCGGGGGTCCACCGGGTGGGGCCACCTATCCCGGAGGGCCCCATGGGCTGAATTGGGAGGGGAACCAGCCCCTGGTGGGCTGGTGCGCCCCCCTTGGGCCCCCTGCGCCTAGGGTTGGGAAACCCTAGGGGTGGGGGCGCCTCCACCTGGCTTGGGGGGCAAGTTTCCCCCCTGGCCGCCCCCCCCCTGGAGATCCCATCTCCTAGGGACGCCCCCCCCTAGCCGCACCCATGCTCTTGGCGCCTCCCTCTCCCCTTGCTACACCTCTCCCTCTCACAGAAGCTTGGCGAAGCCCTGTCGAGATCGCTGCTGCATCCACCACCACATCGTCATGCTGCTGGATCTTCATCAACCTCTCCTTCCCCCTTGCTGGATCAAGAAGGAGGAGACGTCTTCCTCAACCGTACGTGTGTTGAATGCGGAGGTGCCGTCCGTTCGGCGCTAGGATCTCCGGTGATTTGGATCACGACGAGTACGACTCCCTCAACCCCGTTCTCTTGAACGCTTCCGCTTGCGATCTACAAGGGTATGTAGATGCACTGCTCTCTCTCGTTGCTATATGAACTCATAGATTGATCTTGGTGAAAGCGTAGAAATTTTTTATTTTCTGCAACGTTCCCCAACAGACCAGACACCAAAACTGCATCAAGAGCATGAAGGACAAGAACATCAAGCTTGTCAACGTGATCCAGGTCATGCTCGTTCGCCGGATTCTGCCGTGCCAAAGGCGGGCATTCAATCTGTGGGAGTTCGTCCCGGCCGAACACCAGACGCTTCAGAGGCTCTACGGCATGAAGCACAAAGACGTGTGGAAGGCGTTGTTCAAGGCCTCCGAAGTACCTCCTCCCACATCCGAGGACCGTGGGCTCCATGCCACACGGCCTCCTAGTCAGGTGAGTTCTTAGGCTACCACCGGATTCGGTTCTTCCCAATATATTCATGGGGGATCCTTAAGTAATTGTGCATATTTTTTCAGGATTATGTGGAGACAACTGATGACCCAAAAGTGTAGGGGATCTATCATAGTCCTTTCGATAAGTAAGAGTGTCGAACCCAACGAGGAGCAGAAGGAAATGATAAGCGGTTTTCAGTAAGGTTTTCTCTGCAAGCACTGAAATAGTAGGTGATAGATAGTTTTGTGATAAGATAAATAGTAACGAGCAAGAAGTAAATAAAGTGCAGCAAGGTGGCCCAATCCTTTATGTAGCAAAGGATACGCCTGGACAATTCTAATAATGAGAAAGAAGCTCCCGAGGACACATTGGGAATTATCGTCAAGCTAGTTTCATCACGTTCGTAAGATTCGCGTTCGGTACTTTGATAATTTGATATGTGGGTGGACCGGCACTTGGGTACTACCCTAACTTGGACAAGCATCCCACTTATGACTAACCCCTATTGCAAGCATCTGCAACTACAAAAAGGAGTATTAAGGTAAACCTAACCACAACATTAAACATATGGGTCCATATCAACCCCTAACGAAGCAACACATAAACTAGGGTTTAAGCTTCTGTCACTCTAGCAACCCATCATCTACTTATTACTTACCTATGCCTTCCTCTAGGCCCAAATAATGGTGAAGTGTCATGTAGTCGACGTTCACATAACACCACTAGAGGAAAGACAACATACATCTCATCAAAATATCGAACGAATACCAAATTCACATGACTACTAATAGCAAGACTTCACCCATGTCCTCAGGAACAAACGTAACTACTCACAAAGCATATTCATGTTCATAATCAGAGGAGTAATAATATGCATAAAGGATCTGACCATATGATCTTCCACCAAGTAAACCAATTAGTATCAACTACAAGGAGTAATCAACACTACTAGCAACCCACAGGTACCAATTTGTGGTTTTGATACAAGATTGGATACAAGAGATGAACTAGGGTTTTGAGAGGAGATGGTGCTGGTGAAGATGTTGATGGAGATTGACCCCCTCCCGATGAGAGGATCGTTGGTGATGACGTTGGTGATGATTTCCCCCTCCCGGAGGGAAGTGTCCCCGGCAGAACAGCTCCGCCAGAGCCCTAGATTGATTCCGCCAAGGTTCCGCCTCGTGGCGGTGGAGTTTCGTCTCGTAAGCTTGCCCATGATTTTTTCCAGGGAAAGAGTGATGATATAGCAGAAGATGGACGCCGGAGGCCCACCAGGGGGCCCAGGAGATAGGGGGATGCGCCCTACAGGGGGGCACGCCCCCTGTCTCCTGGACAGGGTGTGGGCCCCTGGCCTATTTCTTTCGCTCATAAATTCTTAATAAATCCAAAATTTTGTTTTGTGGAGTTTCAGGACTTTTGGAGTTGTGCAGAATAGGTTTCCAACGTTTGCTCCTTTTCCAGCCAGAATTCCAGCTGCTGGCATTGCCCCTCTTCATGGTAAACCTTGTAAAATAAGATAGAATAGCCATAAGTATTGAGATATAATGTGTAATAACAGCCCATAATGCAATAAATATTGATATAAAAGCATGATTCAAAATGGACGCATCAACTCCCCCAAGCTTAGACCTTGCTTGTCCTCAAGCGGAAGCCGAAATCAAAAAATATGTCCGCATGTTTAGAGATAGAGGTGTCAATAAAAATAAAATACGGACATGAGGGCATCATGATCATTCTAATAACAGTAACATATATAGATTTTGTCATATGATTTCCTATGCTCAAGTAATAAACAATTCACAATGTCAAGTATGGTTCATAAACTTCATTGGGAACTAATAAACTATAATCTCAGTCATTGAAGCAATTGCAATTTATTGTAACATCAGAAAGAGTCAATAATAGAGCTTTTCAACAAGCTCACATACTCAACTATCTCATAGTCTCCCATAATTGCTAACACTCACGCAATACTTGTGGTTATAGAGTTTCACCCGGACACTGAGAAAGATAGGGGCTTATTGTGTTGCCTCCCAATGTATTCACCTTTAGGTGATGTCAACAATAATAGCCTATGCCAACTTACATCCAATTGGATATATGTATCATGATCTTTCAAACACGAGGAGCTTGCCAAAGGATAAAATGAAAAAGGGGAAACGTGAGGATCACCTTGACTCAAGCATAAAGTAAAAGATAGGCCCTTCGTAGAGGGAAGTAGAGGTTGTCATGCGCATTTAGGGTTGATGCACGAAATCTTAATGCAAAAGAAAGTCACTTTATATTTCCCCTTGTATGTGGACCTTTATTATGCAATTCGTTGATTTTATTACTTCCACAGCAAGTTCGTACAAAGCTTATTTTCTCTGCACTAATAAGTCATACACATTTAGAGAGCAATTTTTATTGCTTGCACCGATGACAACTTACTTGAAGGATCTTACTCAATGCATAGGTATGTATGGTGGACTCTCATGGCAAAACTGGGTTTGAGGATATTTGGAAGCACAAGTAGTATCTCTACTTGGTGCAAGGAATTTGGCTAGCAAGAGGGGGGAAAGGCAAGCTCAACATGTTTGGAAGGTCAATGACAATATACTTTAACTGAGATCTCAAAAAACATAAACCATTACGGTGTCTTCCTTGTCCAACATCAACTCTTTTAGCATGTCATACTTAATGAGTGCTTCACAATCATAAAAGATGTCCAAGATAATATATCTATATGTGAACCCCTCTTTCCTTATCACATCCTATTAATTGCAACGATGACCAAGGCTATGTTCATCAACTCTCAACAATTTTTATGCCTCATACTTTCTATGTGTGAAGTTATCATTGTCCATAAGATCAATATGAACTCTTTTGTTCTTTCTACTTTCTCAAGATCATAGCAACATAGCAAAGCCCTTGAGTCAACACTAATCTTTATTATAGATAGCACACGGACTCGCTTACAAAAAGAGATCACAATGCAAAACTCAAAACTACTTGATATCAAAACTTCAATCTACTAGATCAAGATACTAATAAAAGGATCGGACTAAATAAAGCGGTAAAGATAGGAGTGTGATGGTGACACGATACCGGGGCACCTCCCCCAAGCTTGGCAGTTGCCAAGGGGACTGCCCATACCCATGTGATTATTTCTCCTTCTTCATCGTTGGTCTTATGATCTTCTTGGAGATGATGCCCTTCAGGATACGGTTCTCCTCCTCGAGCTTATTGACTTGTTGTTTGAGGTCCATAATTTCTTTATGGAGCTTTCCCGTAACGGCCAAAGCTCCTTTTACCCAAGGATGCTGCATCGCTTCTGGAGAACACGTAGAACTCTTTTTCATATTTTCATAAGAAAGAAATCTAGAGTTGGGAGGGATGACCGAAGCAGGGACAGCCAGGCTAGGTAGTTCCCCCGTAGTGAATTCTTCTTGGAGACGAGAGGTAACTTCTTGATCTTCCTCCATGGCATCTATCCTTTTCAAATCAGCCTCCATCTCATCCTCCGTTAATGGTCCAAAGTGATAGGCATATTTATTTGCTCCTGGACCTGGCATTGGGTGAGACACCCGGCTCTCCCCAACTGATTCCTAAGAAGACATCTTGCTTTATTCTGCAACAGGAACAGCTCAAAACGAAAACAGAATATATTTGCGTGATACGGTGGTCAAAACCTTCAGGAGTATATATAATGAATTTTTACCGACCAAAATACGTAACATACAAGAAAATAGAGTCCAGGAGGCACACGAGGTGCTCACGAGACAGGGGGCGCGCCCTACTGGGGGGCGGCCTCCTCCCTCGTGGGAGCCTCGTGTCCCTTTCGGACTACTTCTTTCTTCCTAAAATTCTTAAATAACCCAAAACTGATAAAAATTGCCATTATAGTTGTTTTGGAGTCGGTTTACTTACCGTACCACGTACCTATGCCTTTTCGGGGTCTGGAACATTCTGGAAAGTGTCTCTTATGTATTCCTCGGGAGTTATGGTTTCAATAATATTAGTTTCAACATTGATAGGATTACCTTAATATAATGTTTAATTCTTTGACCATTAACCACCCTCGGATTTGTGCCTTCGAAGTTGTTGATTTTTATAGCACCAGAACGATAGACCTCCTCGATAACGTAGGGACCTTCCCATTTTGAGAGAAGTTTTCCTGCAAAAAATCTTAAACGAGAGTTGAATAATAACACATAATCTCCTACGTTAAACTCACGCTTTTGTATCCTTTTATCATGCCAGCGTTTGACTTTTTCTTTGAAAAGCTTAGCATTCTCATATGCTTGGGTTCTCCATTCATCAAGTGAGCTAGTATCAAACAACCTCTTCTCACCGGCAAGTTTGAAGTCATAATTGAGCTCTTTAATAGCCCAATATGCTTTATGTTCAAGTTCAAGAGGTAAATGACATGCTTTTCCATAAACCATCCTATATGGAGACATACCCATAGGATTTTTGTATGCAGTTCTATAGGCCCATAATGCATCATCAAGTTTTTTGGACCAATTATTTCTAGATCTATTCACAGTCTTTTGCAAAATTAATTTGAGCTCTCTATTGCTCAACTCTAATTGACCACTAGACTGCGGGTGATAAGGAGATGCGGTTCTATGATTGACATCATACTTAGCAAGCATCTTATGGAAAGCACCATGAATAAAGTGTGAACCACCATCAGTCATAAGATATCTAGGGACTCCAAACCTCGGAAAAATAACTTCTTTAAGCATTTTAATAGAAGTGTTATGATCAGCACTACTAGTTGGAATAGCTTCTACCCACTTAGTAACATAATCAACGGCAACTAAAATATGTGTATAACCATTAGAGGCAGGAAAAGGTCCCATATAATCAAAGCCCCAAACATCAAACGGTTCAATAACAAGAGAATAATTCATAGGCATTTCTTGACGTCTACTAATGTTACCTATTCTTTGACATTCATCACAAGATAAGACAAACTTGCGAGCATCTTTGAAGAGAGTAGGCCAATAAAAACCAGATTGTAGTACCTTGTGTGCAGTTCTATCTCCAGCGTGATGTCCTCCATAAGATTCAGAGTGACACTTGCATAGGATTTGTTCCTGTTCATGCTCAGGCACACAATGTCTAATAATACCATCTACTCCTTCTTTATAAAGGTGTGGATCATCCCAGAAGTAATGTCTTAAATCATAAAAGAACTTTTCATTTTACTGGTATGTGAAACTAGGCGGTATATATTTAGCAACAATGTAATTAGCATAATCAGCATACCAAGGAGCAGTACGAGAAGCATTGACAACCGCTAATTGTTCATCAGGAAAACTATCGTTAATAGGCAGTGGGTCATCAAGAACATTCTCTAACCTAGACAAGTTGTCTGCAACGGGGTTCTCAACTCCCTTTCTATCAATAATATGCAAGTCAAATTCTAGGAGCAAAAGAACCCATCTAATGAGTCTAGGCTTAGCATCTTTCTTTTCCATAAGATATTTAATAGCAGCATGATCAGTGTGAATATAACTTTGGAATCAACAATATAAGGTCTAAACTTATCACATGCAAACACAACTGCTAAGAACTCTTTTTCAGTAGTAGCATAATTTCTTTGGGCAGAATCAAGAGTCTTACTAGCATACTGGATAACATTCAATTTCTTATCGACTCTTTGCCCTAAAACAGCACCTACAGCATAATCACTAGCATCACACATAATTTCAAAAGGTAAATTCCAATCAGGTGGCTGAACAATAGGTGCAGTGATCAAAGCTTTCTTAAGTGTTTCGAATGCTTCTACACAATCATCACCAAAGACAAAAGGAATATCTTTTTGCAATAAATTAGTCAGAGGCCTAGAGATTTTAGAAAAGTGTTTAATGAACCTCCTATAAAAACCGGCATGACCAAGGAAACTTCTTATACCTTTTATGTCCTTGGGACATGGCATCTTTTCAATAGCATCAACTTTAGCTTTATCAACTTCAATACCTCTCTCGGAGATCTTGTGCCCCAAGACAATGCCTTCATTAACCATAAAGTGACACTTTTCCCAATTCAGGACGAGACTAGTGTCTTCGCATCTCTGGAAAACTCGATCAAGGTTGCTCAAACAATCATCAAAAGAGGACCCATAGACGGAGAAGTCATCCATGAATACCTCACAAATCTTTTCACAAAAATCAGAGAATATAGCCATCATGCATCTTTGAAAGGTAGCAGGTGCATTACATAAACCAAAAGGCATACGTCTATAAGCAAAAGTACCAAAAGGGCAAGTAAAAGTAGTTTTAGATTGGTCCTTCGCGGACACAGGTATTTGAGAGAAACCAGAATAACCATCTAGAAAGCAAAAACGTGTGTGTTTGGATATCCTTTCTAGCATTTGATCAATAAAAGGTAAAGGGTAATGATCTTTCTTAGTAGCTTTATTTAACTTATGAAAATCAATTACCATCCTATAGCCTGTAATAATTCTTTGCGGGATCAATTCATCTTTATCATTAGGAACAACGGTAATACCTCCCTTTTTAGGGACACAATGGACAGGGCTTACCCATTCACTATCAGCAACGGGATAAATAATACCTGCCTCAAGGAGTTTTAGAATCTCCTTTCGTACCACTTCCTTCATTTTAGAATTTAATCGTCTTTGAGGGTCTCTAACTGGTTTGGCATCTTTCTCCACTGAAATTTTGTGTTGACATAATGTGGGACTAATGCCCTTAAGATCGTCCAGAGTATATCCAATAGCAGCTCGGTGCTTCTTTAGAGTTTTCAATAATCTTTCTTCTTCTTACTCTGAAAGGTTAGCACTAATAATAACAGGATGTATTTCTTTTTCATCAAGATAAGCATACTTAAGATTATCAGGTAAGGGTATGAGTTCGAACACTGGATCACCCTTGGGTGGAGGGGGGTCCCCAAGAATTTCAACGGGATGGTTATGTTTTAGCATAGGTTCTTGTTTAAGGACCACTTCATCTATTTCTTCCCTTTCCTTCATAAACATATCGTTTTCATGGTCTAACAAATATTGTTCTAATGGATCAGTTGGAGGAACAGCAATGGAAGCAAGACCAATAATTTCATCCTTACTAGGTGGTTCCCTTTCATGAGGTTGTCTACTAAACTTAGCAAAATTAAACTCATGAGACATACCATCTATGCCAACAGTGACAATATTCTTTTCACAATTAATCTTAGCACTAGCAGTATTCAAGAAGGGTCTACCAAAAATAATGGGACAAAAATTATCTTGTGGGGAACCAAGAACAAGAAAATCAGCAGGGTATTTAATCTTCCCACACAAGACTTCAACATCTCTAACAATCCCAATAGGTTTAATTGTGTCCCTATTAGCAAGATTAATAGTAACATCAATGTCTTCTAATTCAACAGGTGTGATATCGTGCATAATTTCTTTATAAAGATCATAAGGTATCGCATTAGCACTAGCACCCATATCACATAAGTCATGATAACAATGATCTCCTATTTTAACAGAAATAACAGGCATGCCTACAACAACAGGTCTACGTGTCTTAGTATCGGGTCTAGCAATATTAGCAGTTTCACCCAAGAAAGAGATAACATGCCCATCTAAGTCCTCATCCAAGAGATCTTTAATCATAGCAATACCAGCTTAAATATTAATTTGCTCAGGAGGTGTATAGGTCCTATTATTACTCTTACGAACAACAGTCGAAGCTTTAACATGATCTTTTATCCTAATAGGAAAAGGAGGTTTTTCAACATAAGCAGTAGGAATAATAGGATCACTATATGTAATAGTCTTTTCTTCGACTGTAATAGGTGCAACTACTTTCACTTCAACAAGAGGATTATATTTAAACCACTTCTCTTTAGGGAGATCAATGTGAGTAGAAAAAGTTTCACAAAAAGTAGCTACTATCTCAGAGTCAAGTCCATACTTAGAGCTAAATCCATGGAAAGCATCGGTATTCATAAAAGATTTAACACAATCGAACTTAGGTGTCATACCTGACTCCTTACCATCGTCGGAACCCCAATCTTCAGAGTTGCCTTTAATTCTTTCCAATAAGTCCCATTAGAAATCAATAGTCTTCAGCATATAGGAACCAGCACAGGAAGTATCGAGCAGGTTGCGATTATCAAGAGAAAGCCGAGCATAAAAATTCTGAATAATCATTTCCCGAGAGAGCTCATGATTGGGGCATGAATATAACATTGACTTAAGCCTCCCCCAAGCTTGAGCAATGCTTTCCCCTTCGTGAGGCCAGAAATTATATATGTAATTACGATCACGATGAACAAGATGCATAGGATAGAACTTCTGGTGAAATTCCAACTTCAATCACTTATAATTCCAAAATCTCATATCATCACATAGCCTATACCATGTCATTGCATGTCCCTTCAAAGATAAAGGGAAGACCTTCCTTTTGACAACATCATCGGGGCTACCTGCAAGCTTAAATGATCCACAAACTTCATCCACAAAGATAAGGTGTAAGTCGGGATGCAATGTTCCATCTCCTGCAAAAGGATTAGCTAGCAGTTTTTCTATCATACCCGAAGGAATCTCAAAGTGAATATTTTAATAAGGTTCAGTAGGTTGAGGAGCATCCCTTTGCTCTTCTGGTTGGGGTGAAGATACCCCAAACAAGCCCTTCGAAGGATTAGTTTCCATAGTGACAAATAACAGAAAATTTCAACGCACTATATAAATGTTTCCTTACCAAGTTCCATCACCAAAAGCGCTACACTCCCCGGCAACGGCGCCAGAAAAGAGTCTTGATGACCCACAAGTGTAGGGGATCTATCGTAGTCCTTTCGATAAGTAAGAGTGTCGAACCCAACGAGGAGCAGAAAGAAATGATAAGCGGTTTTCGGTAAGGTTTTCTCTGCAAGCACTGAAATAGTAGGTGATAGATAGTTTTGTGATAAGATAAATAGTAACGAGAAAAAAGTAAATAAAGTAAATAAAGTGCAGCAAGGTGGCCCAATCCTTTATGTAGAAAAGGATAAGCCTGGACAATTCTAATAATGAGAAAGGAGCTCCCGAGGACACATTGGGAATTATCGTCAAGCTAGTTTCATCACGTTCGTAAGATTCGCATTCGGTACTTTGATAATTTGATATGTGGGTGGACCGGCACTTGGGTACTGCCCTAACTTGGACAAGCATCCCACTTATGATTAACCCCTATTGCAAGCATCCACAACTACTAAAAGGAGTATTAAGGTAAACCTAACCACAGTATTAAACATATGGGTCCATATCATCCCCTAACGAAGCAACGCATAAACTATGGTTTAAGCTTCTGTCACTCTAGCAACCCATCATCTACTTATTACTTCCCTCTGCCTTCCTCTAGGCCCAAATAATGGTGAAGTGTTATGTAATCGATGTTCACATAACACCACTAGAGGAAAGACAACATACATCTCATCAAAATATCGAACGAATACCAAATTCACATGACTACTAATAGCAAGACTTCACCCATGTCCTCAGGAACAAACGTAACTACTCACAAAGCATATTCATGTTAATCAGAGGAGTAATAATATGCATAAAGGATCTGAACATATGATCTTCCACCAAGTAAACCAATTAGTATCAACTACAAGGAGTAATCAACACTACTAGCAACCCACAGGTACCAATTTGTGGTTTTGATACAAGATTGGATACAAGAGATGAACTAGGGTTTTGAGAGGAGATGGTGCCGGTGAAGAGGTTGATGGAGATTGACCCCCTCCCGATGAGAGGATCGTTGGTGATGATTTCCCCCTCCCGGAGGGAAGTGTCCCCAGCAGAACAGCTCCGCCAGAGCCCTAGATTGATTCCACCAAGGTTCCGCCTTGTGGCGGCGGAGTTTCGTCCCGTAAGCTTGCCCACGATTTTTTCCAGGGCAAGAGTGATGATATAGCAAAAGATGGACGCCGGAGGCCCACCAGGGGCCCAGGAGATAGGGGGTCGTGCCCTACAGGAGGGGGCGTGTCCCCTATCTCCTGGACAGGGTGTGGGCCCCCTGGCCTATTTCTTTCGCTCATAAATTCTTAATAAATCCACAAAGTTGTTTCATGGAGTTTCAGGACTTTTGGAGTTGTGCAGAATAGGTTTCCAACATTTGCTCCTTTTCCAGCCAGAATTCCAGCTGCCGGCATTCCCCCTCTTCATGGTAAACCTTGTAAAATAAGAGAGAATAGCCATAAGTATTGAGATATAATGTGTAAAAACAGCTCATAATGCAATAAATATTGATATAAAAGCATGATGCAAAATGGACGTATCAACAGCGGAGAAGATTGACTGTCCGGCTCTGCTGCCAGAAAGCCCAGCTAATGCTCTCCTGACGAAGATGCTAGTCCCGACGCCCTACAAGGTGCCGGAGAAGAAGGCCGATAAGAAGGCCCCGGGGATCCGAAAGGGTCTTCGACGTAAGGTTGCGCCAGAAGCCTCGTCCGAAGACGACAAGGCACACTCCTCCCCAGAAGGGGAGGAAGAAGAAGAAGGGACCGCCCCACCCGGAGAGGGTGAGGGGCCCGAGAAGGCAGACCAGGGGCCGGAAAAGGCCCTCGGCGCAAGGCCGTCATACCCACGTCGTCTGATGATGACGAGACAGATTCCTCCCGCGGAGGCGGGGGAAGCAAGAAGAAACTCTACCTCCCCACACTGGGGAGGAGAAAAAGAGGAAAGCCGCCCCGGAGGTGGAGGCTGGGTCGTCCAAGAAGGAAAAGGTGTCCCTTCCGGACTACTCCGCCACGGCCGCCCATAGCAAGGAGGGGTGGCTGCCCAGGGGGAAGCCCCTAGCGTGGTCGTAAGTATCTGCACCCTGTAATGACTTTACTTCACAGTCTTTTTATAACACTGAACGTATATGCAGTCCGGCCAGGTGAGGGAGTCCTGGACTAGGGGGTGTCCGGATAGCCGAACTATCATCATCGGCCGGACTCCAAGACTATGAAGATACAAGATTGAAGACTTCATCCCGTGTCCGGATGGGACTTTCCTTGGCGTGGAGGGCAAGCTTGGCGATACGGATATGTAGATCTCCTACCATTGTAACCGACTCTGTGTAACCCTAGCCCTCTCCGGTGTCTATATAAACCGGATGGCTTTAGTCCGTAGGACGAAGAACAATCATACCATAGGCTAGCTTCTAGGGTTTAGCCTCCTTGATCTCGTGGTAGATCTACTCTTGTAACACACATCATCAATATTAATCAAGAAGGACGTAGGGTTTTACCTCCATCAAGAGGGCCCGAACCTGGGTAAAACATCGTGTCCCTTGTCTCCTGTTACCATCCGCCTAGACGCACAGTTCGGGACCCCCTACTCGAGATCCGCCGGTTTTGACACCGACATTGGTGCTTTCATTGAGAGTTCCTCTGTGCCGTCACCGATAAGCTCGATGGCTTCTTCGATCATCAACAACGATGCAGTCCAAGGGGAGACCTTCCTCCCCAGACAGATCTGCGTATTCGGCGGCTTTGCACTGCGGGCCAATTCGTTTGGCCATCTGGAGCAGATCAAAAGCTACGCCCCTGGCCGTCAGGTCAGATTTGGAAGTTTGAACTTCACGGCTGACATCCGCGGGGACTTGATCTTCGATGGATTCGAGCCACAGCCAAGCGCGTCGCATTGTCACGACGGGCATAATTTAGCTTTGCAGCCGGACAGTACCCTGGAGGCCGCACTCGAGTCCGCTCCAATCTTCAATTCGGAGCCGGCTGCGCAGATCAAGGACGGATGGCTAGACACCGCCTCGAGGGCTGCAACCTCTACGGCGATAGAGCCGAACACTGACCTTGTCCCTCATGAAGCTCGTGACTCCAAGGTGCCGGACTCCTTGCCGGACTCCGAACCTCTCGCGCCCCCTCCAATCGAATCCGATTGGGCGCCGGTCATGGAGTTCACCGCTGCGGACATCTTTCAACACTCACCTTTCAGCGACATCTTGAGTTCGCTAAAGCATCTCTCGTTATCAGGAGAGCCCTGGCCGGACTGCGGTCAGGACGGTTGGGATGCGGACGACGAAGAAATTCAAAGCCCACCCACCACCCACTTAGTAGCCACTGTCAACGATCTAACCGACATGCTAGACTTCGACTCCAAAGACATCGACGGCATGGACGACGATGCCGGAGACGACCAAGAACCAGCACCTACTGGGCACTGGAAAGCCACCTCATCATATGACATATACATGGTGGATATCCCAAAGGATGGGAATGGCGAGGGAATAGCGGAGGATGACCCCTCCAAGAAACAACCTAAGCGTCGGCGTCAGCGGCGCCGCTCTAAATCCCGCCACAGCAAGAATGAAGATTCCGGCACCGGAGATAATAACACCCCAGACAGTGCCGAAGACAACCCACTCCAGCAAGATTCAGCACAGGAGGACGGAGACGCCAGCCCTCATGAGAGAGCGGAAGAAGAAGAGGTAGAGGATTATATGCCTCCCTCCGGAGACGAGGCAAGCCTCGACGATGATGAATTCATCGTGCCTGAGGATCCCGTCGAATAAGAGCATTTTAAACGCAGGCTTATGGCCACGGCAAACAGCCTCAAGAAAAAGCAACAACAGCTTAGAGCTGATCAAGGTCTGCTAGCCGACAGATGGACTGAAGTCCTCGCGGCCGAAGAGCATGAGCTCGAACGCCCCTCCAAAAGCTACCCTAAACGCAAGTTGCTCCCCCGATTAGAGGAGGAGGCATATGAGCCCGCATCACCAGCAGACAATACGGCTGACCGACCACCCCGTGGTCGCGATAGAGAAGCCTCTAGGCCCTTCACTAGAACCGTACCCTGGCATCGCTCGAAAAGCACAAGGCCATAGGGGAACGCTCTGGACTTGCGAGATATATTGGAGGATAAGGCAAGACAATCAAGATTGATCTATGGATCGCGTTGGCGCCCCATGATACATGACGACAACCGTCGTGCCGGACACAGTAAGTCCGGCCGGGCCGAACAAATTAGACAAAGCTCTTTTGAGCTCCGTCGTGATATCGCCCAGTACAGAGGCGCCGCACACCCACTATGCTTCATAGATGAAGTAATGGATCATCAAATCCCCGAAGGGTTTAAACCCGTAAATATTGAATCTTAAGATGGCACAACAGACCCCGCGGTTTGGATCGAAGACTATCTCCTCCACATCCACATGGCCCGCGGTGATGATCTTCACGCCATCAAATATCTCCCTCTCAAACTTAAAGGACCAGCCCGGCATTGGCTTAACAGCTTGCTAGCAGAGTCAATCGGGAGTTGGGAAGACCTGGAAGCCGCATTTCTCGATAACTTCCAAGGCACGTATGTGCGACCACCAGATGCTGATGACCTAAGCCATATAATTCAGCAGCCAGACGAATCAGCCAGACAATTCTGGACATGGTTCTTAACCAAGAAAAACCAAATCGTCGACTGTCCGAATGCGGAGGCCTCGCGGCCTTCAAACATAACATCCGCGACGAGTGGCTTGCCCGGCACCTGGGACAGGAAAAGCCGAAATCCATGGCAGCCCTCACATCACTTATGACTCGCTTCTGCGTGGGTGAGGACAACTGGCTAGCACGCAGCAACAACCTCAGCAAAAATTCTGGCAGTCCGGATATCAAGGACCGTAATGGCAGGTCGCGTCGCAACAAAAACAAACGCCGCATTAACGGCGATAATAGTGAAGATACGGCAGTCAATGCCGGATTCAGAGGCTCTAAACCCGGTCAGCGGAAAAAGCCATTAAAAAGAACTACTCCGGGTCCGTCCAATTTGGACCGAATACTCGACCGCTCGTGCCAGATACACGGCACCCCCGAAAAACCAGCCAACCACACCAACGGGGACTGTTGGGTATTCAAGCAGGCAGGCAAGTTAATTTCCGAAAACGATGACAAGGGGCTGCATAGCGATGACGAGGAAGAGACCCGACCGCCGAACAATAGAGGACAGAAGGGTTTCCTCCCACAGGTGCGGACGGTGAACATGATATACGCAACGCACATACCCAAAAGGGAGCGGAAGCGTGTACTCAGGGATGTATACGCGATGGAGCCAGTTGCCCCGAAGTTCAATCCATGGTCCTCCTGCCCGATCACTTTTGACTGAAGGGACCACCCCACCAGCATCCGCCATGGCGGATTTGCCGCATTGCTTTTAGACCCAATCGTCAATGGATTTCACCTCACCAGAGTCCTGATGGACGGCGGCAGCAGCCTGAACCTGCTTTATCAGGATACAGTGCGCAAAATGGGCATAGACCCCTCAAGGATTAAACCTACCAAGACAACCTTTAAAGGCGTCATACCAGGTGTAGAAGCCAATTGTACAGGCTCAGTTACACTGGAAGTGGTCTTCGGATCCCCGGATAACTTCCGAAGCGAGGAGTTAATCTTCGACATAGTTCCGTTCTGCAGCGGCTATCATGCTCTGCTCGGACGTACCGTGTTTGCAAAGTTCAACGCGGTGCCGCACTACGCATACCTCAAGCTCAAGATGCCAGGCCCTCGAGGAGTCATCACGGTCAACGGAAACACTGAACGCTCTCTCCGAACGAAGGAACATACAGCGGCTCTCGCGGCAGAAGTACAGTGCAGCCTCTTAAGGCAATTCTCGAGTCCGGCCGTTAAGCGACCGGACACGGCTAAACGCGCCCAGAGTAACCTACAACAAGACCACCTGGCACGTTTCGAGCATGCGTAGCAGTGCGGCCCCAACCCCAGCCCCTGCAAATCGTCAAGACAGGTCCTTCACGTACACCATTACGCTCTGAAGATACCATGGGCATGGGGAGAGGGGCACGACCACGATAGGCCCAGAATGCGGCTCAACCACACCATGCGCTCTCAAGTGTGTCGTTCTTTTTTTCTTTTTCCTTTTTATTTCTACCCACAGGACTCCGTTCGTCAGAGGCCCTGTCCGGTAGCAGACCTGCCGAACTCACGATGCAACAACTAGGGAAGGAGAAAGGCTACAACGAATATCCAGGTGGTCTCCATTACGAGCATTAAATCTATTTTATGCACCATTCCGCAGCCTACCCCTGGAGGGGGACATGTTTAATAGTCCCATCCCTTGCTTATCGCACCATTTGTATCGTTCTGCATTCACAATAGTCTTTTCCTGAATAAGTAATGCATCACCTTTTTGCTTCCAATTGCATTTCTTTCTTATACATATGTTCATTTATGACATGTTGCATCCGTACATTTTGGCACGGCTAAATACACCAGGGGCTTATGTTCCCCGCATCATGGTGTGATAAGTCCGAACACTTTCACAAGTGCGGCACCCCGAACTTATAGCATTATATGCATCAACTCCGAATCATGTCTTGGGTCAATAGTTGGGTTTGCCCGGCTCCCATGTTTTGGTACCTTACGTTCCGTTCTATCGGCTAAGGTAGCACTGGGAGAACCACTGCGATTGCGCCCCAGTTGAGCTGGGCGAGCGCCTCAGTGGAGAAAGCTAAAACTGACCTTCATGATGAGGCAGAGCTGGTCGCTGTTCGAGAGGTTTTTGCGAGTCCCTAAAGACTTATGCCGCTTAGAGCGAGGAGCCGGCTTTGTCCGGCCCAGGCGTGGATAGCGCCCCAAATTCGGCCTTCCGAAGACTAGGGGCTTCGCCGAAATTTAAAATTATAGAATTCTATGGCTAAGTGAGAGTGTTCAAGCATTATAAGTCCGGTTGCCTTGTTCGTTGTGTTGAGCGCCTCCCTCGATGGACCCAAAAATCGGAACAAGAGTGTTCAAGTTTATCCCGAACACCCCAGCACTCATGGCATGGGGGCTGAAGCCGATGACTTGCCATCTCTCAGATTTGATAAACAGCCGCATAGAAGGTAATATTTTAAATTAACAAGCGTTGCTTAGCGCATATGAACTAAGTTTTCAGCGCACAGGATAACAAAATGCGAGTCTACTCAAATATTACATCTTTGGAGCACTCACCCACAATAATGCGGGCACCCTTCAGGACACTCTTATAATACATCTCGGGCGTGCGATGCTCCTTGCCCTGCGATGGCGCGTCCGTCAAAAGCTTCTGAGCATCCATCTTGCCCCAGTGCACCTTCGCGCGGGCAAGGGCCCGACGGGCACCTTCAATACAAGCGGAGTGCTTGATGACTTCAACCCATGGACACGCATCCACCAGCCGCCGCACCAGGCCAAAGTAGCTCCCAGGCATGGCCTCCTTAGGCCACAGCCGAACTATGAGGCCCTTCATGGCCTGTTCGGCCACCTTGTGGAGCTCGACCAGCCGCTTCAGCTGGTCGCTAAGGGGCACCGGATGTCCGGCCTCAGCATACTAAGACCATAATACCTTCTCCGTCGAGCTCCCCTCCTCGGCCCTGTAGAAAGCGGCAGCATCAGACACACTGCGGGGCAGATCTGCGAACGCTCCTGGAGAGCTCCGAATTCGGGTAAGTGATAGGTAATTCACACTCACATGCTTACTTTGCATGAAAAATGCCTTACCCGCCGCTATTTTCTTCAACGCCTCGACTTCCTGGAGGGCCTTATAGGCTTCTGCCTTAGCGGCTTTGGAACTCTCAAGAGCCGTTGCAAGCTCGGACTCTCGAGTCTTCGAGTCACGCTCCAAACTCTCGTGTTTTTCCACGAGAGCCTGGAGCTCTTGCTGTACCTCCGCCACCCGCCTCCTACCTCTCTCGCTCGGTGCGCTCCACGGCCGCATTACGTTCGGCCGCGGACAGCGCCTCCTTCAGGGTCGCCACCTCGTTAGTGGCCCCTGCAATACCCACGTTATCCTTGTCATTCTTCTTGCAACCAAAATCCTTTTCTGTAAGGTACAATTTTAATAAGGTGTTACTCACCTTCCTTGTCCTCGAGCTGCTTCTTGGCACGGCTGAGATCGTTCTCGGACCGCTCCAGGCTTTGCTTCAAAGTATTGACCTCCGCAGTCAATGCGGCAGAGGTCAGCAGCGCAGCCTGCAATCCCATATTGACATATTTTCTATGACTCCTGCGTATATCTTTTTAGATCCTCAGTCCGGCTTTTCTTTCCGAACACCAAACTGAGCATCAGGGGCTACTGTCTATGCGGTACTATTTTACATATATCAAAATTCTTACCTCAAAGCATGTTAGAAGGCTACTGCAGGCTTCGGTCAGCCCGCTCTTGGCAAGCTGCACCTTCTGAATCACCGCACTCATAACAGTGTGGTATTCCTCTTCGATGGAGGCGCCATTGAGCGCCTCCAGAAAGCTATCCGGCGCCTCCGGTTGGACGGAGGCTGCCGGCGTCACGGTCTTGCCCTTCTTACGAAGGAGCTGCCCGCCGGACTCCGGAGCCACTGCGGATTCCGGGGCCGAGTCCGGTGCAAAGTCCGGGAAGTTATTCTGCGACACCTCCGGGGCCTCCTCCTCCTGGTGGGTACCTTCCCGGGATCCCACCTCGGCATCGTCTGCATCACGGGGGGTGGAGGCTGTCGGAAGAGAATCCATATCCGACGCACCTAAGGACCCGCTCGACGAAGCGAGAAGATCATCCTTGGGCGGACTGCAGGGTTGTATGCGGCATTAGAAAGACACTGTGTGGCGAAAAGAAAAAAACCATGAAATTATTCGGGAGTCCGAATACTTATGATCTCGCCAGGGGCTTGGCCCTTGGAGGCCAGTCCTCGTCGTCGTCACTGGCGTTGGCAGAGCAGTCCGGGGAAAGAGTTTTTCCCTTCTTGGACCCTTCGGCCTCCCTCGTTGGGGAGGCCTTCCTTTTCTTCCCTCCCCCCACTGGGGGAGGCTTTCTTCTTCTCCTCCTTGCCTTTGTGGGAGGAGTCTGCCTCGGAGTCATCATCCGATAACACCTGAAAACGGGAACTCTTTCGAGTGCCCGTGGCCTTCTTCTTGGCCTTCTTCTCCGGCACCACGTGGGGTGCCGGAACCAGCAGCCCCGTTAAGCGGGCGTCCGCTGGGTCCTCTGGCAATGGGGCCGGACAGATAGTCTGTTCGGCCTTCGTCAGCCAGTCCTGTCAAAGGAGAGGGAGTTTAGATCCCGCATAGAGTCAAACTATGGAAAACAGACGTCCGGTAAAGGACAAAATCGCTTACCTCGTCAGCTGGACGCTGCGAGCTGAATCCGCGATCTTCGGTAGCGGATGTGGGGGCCTCAGCACCCTTAAACAGCACCTTCTAGACATCTTCGTATGTAGTATCGAAGAGCCCGCTCAAAGTCTGGTGCTGCGCCGGATCGAACTCCCACATATTGAAGCCCCGTCGTTGGCACGGGAGAATCCGGCGGATGAGCATGACCTGGACTATGTTGACAAGCTTGAGCTTCTTGTCCACTAGCTTTTGGATGCAGGCTTGGAGTCCGGTCAGCTCCTCCGAATCACCCCAGGTCCGGCCGCTCTCTTTACAGGAGGTGAGCCGTGTGGGGATGCCAGATCTGAATTCGGGGGCCGCTGCCCTTTCAGGGTCACGCGGCTCGGTGATATAGAACCACCTCGATTGCCACCCCTTAATGGTTTCCACGAAAGTGCCCTCAAGCCAAGTAACGTGGGACATCCTGCCCACCATGGCGCCTCCGCACTCCACTTGGCTCCCCTTCACAACCTTCGGCTTGATACTGAAGGTCTTGAGCCACAAGCCGAAGTGGGGCTGGATGCAGAGGAAGGCCTCACACACGACGATAAACGCCGAGATGTTGAGGATGAAATTCGGGGCCAGATCATGGAAATCCAGGCCGTAGTAGAACATGAGCCCCCGGACGAAGGGATGGAGTGGGAAGCCCAGTCCGTGGAGGAAATGGGGAAGAAATACTACCCTCTCATGGGGCCTGGGGGTGGGGATGAGCTCTCCCTCGTTGGGGAGCTGGTGCACGATGTTGCTGGACAAATATCCGGCGCTGCGCAGCTTCTGGATGTGCCCCTCCGTGACGGAGGAGGCCATCCACTTGCCTCCCGCTCCAGACATAGTTGGAGGAGGTTGAGGTGAGATGTGCGGACTTGGGCGCTGGAGCTCGAGTTCGCGGAGATGGATAAGCCAAGGAGGAAGAAGGCGCAGGTAAAAGGGTTGGATCTTTATCCCCTTATATGGGCGGACAAAAACATGTGTCCCCACCGGCCTGATAAAACTCGCTTATCTCCCAAGCGCCGCAATCAATGGCGTGGTTGGGTTACCCACGTCCGTATTGATGGGAATCCCGGAATAAGGGGAACACGATCTCTGCTTCGACAAGACATGCCAAGGAAACCGCTTCGCTAAACACGCTGAGGTGGTACAATAAAAACAATTCGAGTAAAGGCTTGGAAGTGGTGTGACATCACGCCACCAAAAACGTCAGCAGAATGAACTTGTGTAAATATTATTCTCTCTACGGTGGTATGTGGAATTTATTTTGCAGAGCCAGACACTATCCTGGTGTTCACAATCTTCTATAAATTATTCGGAGAAGGAACCCGCCTTGCAATGCCGAAGACAACATGCGCGCCGGACTCATCGTCATTGAAGCCTCATTCAGGGGCTACTGAGGGAGTCCTGTACTAGGGGGTGTCCGGATAGCCGAACTATCATCATCGGCCGGACTCCAAGACTATGAAGATACAAGATTGAAGACTTTGTCCCATGTCCGGATGGGACTTTCCTTGGCGTGGAGGGCAAGCTTGGCGATACAGATATGTAGATCTCCTACCATTGTAACCGACTCTGTGTAACCCTAGCCCTCTTCGGTGTCTATATAAACCGGATGGCTTTAGTCCATAGGACGAAGAACAATCATACCATAGGCTAGCTTCAAGGGTTTAGCCTCCTTGATCTCGTGGTAGATCTACTCTTGTAACACACATCATCAATATTAATCAAGCAGGACGTAGGGTTTTACCTCCATCAAGAGGGCCCGAACCTGGGTAAAACATTGTGCCCCTTGTCTCCTGTTACCATCCGCCTAGACGCACAGTTCGGGACCCCCTACCCGAGATCCGCCGGTTTTGACACCGACACCAGGGTTCATCCCGAGGTATCTTCTTCGGATGGATCCCTGAGCGATTCGGAGATGAACTCGCTCCCGACGGCCACCACTCCTCAACCCGCGGATGACACGAAGGTGTTGTCCCGAAGGCTCCCAGAGCGGGGGGAGGTGATTCTGGAGACGCCCCAAGGCGGAATTCCAGATGTCGGACACGCAGGGTTCAAGATACCCACGGATCGTGTTGGTGAGAGCCACAGTAGGCCGGGCTCTCAGCCGAACACTGTTCCGGAGCCTTTAGTGGTTCCGGACTCAGGCGGGCAGCCCCTCGTTAGGCAGCGAGCCGTCTGTGTCGAGGACTTCCGTTGCGCCCGAGGCACCGGATTGTCTATTGGAAGCGCTTCGCGGCGCTTCCATGGATGAAGAGCACCGTACTCTTATGAGTGCGGTGATTCAGAAGGTTTCGTCCGCCAAGAGCGGGCTAACCGAAGCTTGCACCAGCCTCCTGACAGGCTTTGAGATAAGTAAAAAATATGTGAAATTACCACCCGATAGGTAGTAGCCCCAGATACTCTGTTTGGTGTTCGGAAAGAAAAACCAAATAGAGGGTCAATTATAATTTGCAGGAGTCTAATAATAAGTGTTAATGTGAATAAGCAGGTTGTGCTGCTTGACGCTGCTGTCCGCACAGCCGAGATCGCCGGACTAAAACAGGATCTGGAGTAGGCGCAGGGAGAGCTCGACCTCACGAAGAGGCAGCTCGAAGAGAGCAAAGGTGAGTAATTCCCCGCTCTCACATAATGAAGGGTATATAAAATTAGTTATTCTAACAACAAAGCGTCGTGATTTTGTAACAGGGGCCACCACCGAAGTGGCCTCTCTGAAGAAAGCATTGTGCCAGGCCGAAGACAAGGCGGCCTTGGAACGCACAGAGCGCGAGAAGCAAGATGCCAGAGTGGGCGAGGTACAACAAGAGCTCCAGGAGCTCGGCAAAAAGTTCGAGTCCGTGGAGCATGAGCTTAAGGCGAAAGAGGCCGAGCTTGCGGAGGCCCTTGCTAGTATAAAAGACGCCAAGGCCGAAGCCGAGAAGGCACAGCAGGAAGTCCAGGAGGCCAAAAAGATAGCGGCGGGTAATAAATTCTTTATGCAAAGCAAACATGTGGAGGAGGTGTTTCTTTTACTTACCCGAGTTCGGAGCTCTCCAGGGGCATTCGCAGATCTACCATGCAGCGTATCATATGTCGCGGAGTTCTACTGTGCCCAGGAGGGGAGCTCAACGGAGAAGTTGTTCTGGTCCCAGTATGCTGGGGCCGAACATCCAATGCCTCTGAGTGACCAACTGAAGCAGTTGGTCGAACTCCACAGGGCGGCCGAAACGGCTATGAAAGATTTCATAGTCCGGATGTGGCCTGGTGAGCCCCTGCCGGCTAGCTACTTCGGCCTGATCAAGCGGATGGTGAATGCCTGTCCGCGGCTCGAAGTCATCAATCAATCTGTTTGCATTGAGGATGCCCACCAGGCCTTTGCCCGCGCGAAGGTGCATTAGGGCAAGCTAGATGCGGAGAAGCTGGTGAAGGACGGGCCGCCGGAGGGCAAGGCGCATCACTATCCGGAGAAGTATTATGATGGCGTTATGAAGGGCGCTCGTCTCGTGGCCGATGAATGTACCAAGGACAAAATTTTAGAAGGAATTCACCTCTGTCATGTTTGTAATTTAAGGACGAAGTTACTTACGCTATGTAGCGCTTTTGTTATTTAAAATATTACCTTCTGTGCGGCTGTTTATAAAATTCTGAAAGTAGGCCAGTCGTCGGCTTCCGCCCCCACGTAACTAGTACTGGGGTGTCCGTGGAAACCTGGACACTCTTTATCCAAATGTTTGGTCCCTTAAGGAGGTGTCCGGTGCAGCGAACAAGGCAATCGAACTATGTGGCTTTATAAATTTCACTTAGCCATAGAAGTCTACAATTTTAAATTTCGACGAAGCCCCTAGAATCCAGAAGGCCGAATTGGGGCGCAATATACGCCTAGATCGGACGAAGCCAATTTATCGCCTTAAGCGAAAAAATCTTTAAGGATGTTAAGACCTCTCGAACAGCGAACAGCTCTCGCCACATCATGCCGGTCAGTTTTCGGCTTTCTCTACTAAGGTGCTTGTCCGGAAGAACTGGGACACAATCACAGTAGTTCTCCCTGTGCTACCTTAGCTGATATAATGGAACGTAAGGTACCAAAATAAGGGAGCCGGGCTAACCCAACTGTAGACCCAAGACATGATTCGGAGCTGATGCATATAGTGCTATAAGTTCAGGGTGCCGCACTATTGAAAGTGTTCGGACTTGACTTGCCATATTATGGGGCGCCATCAGAAGCCCCTGGCAAACTGAACGTACCAAGGTGTACGGATGCAATATCAAATAAACATTTTCGAGAAAAATGCTCAAATAAGACTGATAAGCTGACGCTGTATGTGATCTCCCATTGATGAATAATACGTTTAAGCATATATTTACAATGAATGCATTAAGAGGAGATAAATAGGACCATTTGACATGTCCTATCCAGGGGCAGGTCACGTACAGATAGATAAAACAAGTATAACGATCGTAAATAGATTCCACCTGGGTGTTTCCTTCTGTGCGCAAAGCCTGTTGCCTCCTTGGTTTTCTCTCCTATGTAAGTCCGGCAATCCGGCTCTTCTGAAGAGGCTGCACTAAAGCAATGTCCTGAAAGGTAAAAGGGAAAGATTATGAAGGTATGTTGCGGTGATACCGCACTGTTGACTGAGTCAATGCTGTGCCTCTGCCTGTGCCCATGGTATTTTGAGTGCGTAATTGTGTACACGTGGCACCAATGCTGCTTTAATGGGGTGTGAGTGGAGGCCGGATTGCTAATCGCGCTCTTGGTGTGCCTGGTCATCCTGCTGCGGGGTGCTCCGGACTCGCTTGATGGTGCTTGAGGTTGTCGTCGCTGGATTGGTGGTTTGCCGGAGGAGGCCGCATTGTACCTCTGCCGCGAGGGCTGCAGTATGCTCTTCTGTATGGAGAGAGCGGTCCATGTTTTCGTTGACTGTTATGACCCCGCACGAGCCTGGCATCTTGAGCTTGAGGTATGCATAGTGTGGTACCGCATTGAATCTAGCGAATGCGGTTCGTCTGAGCAGTGTGTGGTAACCACTACGGAAAGGGACGATATCGAAGATTAACTCTTTGCTTCGGAAGTTGTCCGGAGATCTGAAGACCACTTCCAATGTTATAGAGCCCATACAGCGGGCCTCTACTCCAGGAATTACACCTTTAAAGGTGGTTTTGGTGGGCTTGATCCTTGAGGGGTCGATGCCCGTTTTCCGCACTGTGTCCTGATAAAGCAGGTTCAGGCTGTTGCCGCCGTCCATAAGGACTCGCGTGAGGTGGAATCCGTTGATGATTGGGTCTAAGACCAATGCGGCTGAGCCGCCATGACGGATGCTAGTAGGATGATCCCTACGATCAAAGGTGATCGGACAAGCTGACCATGGGTTGAACTTGAGGGCGACTGGCTCCATCACGTAGATGTCCCGTAGTGCTCGCTTCCGTTCCCGCTTGGGGATGTGAGTGGCGTAGATCATGTTGAGCGTTTTCACCTGGGGGGAATTTCTTCTGTCCCCCGTGTTCGGACGCCGGGGCTCCTCATCATCGTCGCTGTGCAGCCCCTTGTCCTTGTTTTCGGCATTTATTTTGCCGGCCTATTTGAATACCCACCAGTCTCTGTGGGTGTGTGATACGTCTCCAACATATCTACAATTTTTGATTGTTCCATGCTATTATATTACCCCTTTTGGATGTTTATGGGCTTTATTTTACACATTTATATCATTTTTGGGACTAACCTACTAACCGGAGGCCCAGCCCGTATTGCTGTTTTTTTGGCCTATTTCAGTATGTCGAAGAAAAGGAATATCAAACGGAGTCCAAACGGAATGAAACCTTCGGGGGCATGATTTTTGGAACGAACATGATCTGGAGAGCTTGGAGTGCAAGTCAAGAAGCTCCCGAGGACCCCACGAGATAGGGGGGCACCCCCTGTAGGGTGTGCCCCCTTGTCTCGTGGGCCCCTCGGGCGTCCACCGACGTACTTCTTCCTCCTATATATACCTATGGACCCCGAAAACATCCAGGAGCACCACGAAACAAAATTTCCACCGCCGTAACCTTCTGTATCCACGAGATCCCATCTTGGAGCCTTCGCCGGCACTCTGCCGCAGGGGGAATCGACCATGGAGGGCTTCTACATCAACATCCTTGCCCCTCCGATGAGTTCTGAGTAGTTTACCACAGACCTACGGGTCCATAGTTATTAGCTAGATGGCTTCTTCTTTTTTTTGGATCTCAATACAATGTTCTCCCCCTCTCTTGTGGAGATCTATTCGATGTAATCTCTTTTTGCAGTGTGTTTCTCGAGATCCGATGAATTGTGAGTTTATGATCAAGTTTATCTATGAATAATATTTGAATCTTCTCTGAATTCTTTTATGTATGATTGAGTTATCTTTGCAAGTCTCTTAGAATTATGAGTTTGGTTTGGCCTACTAGATTGGTATTTCTTGCCATGGGAGAAGTGCTTAGCTTTGGGTTCAATCTTGCGGTGTTCTTACCCAGTGATAGAAAGGGTTGCAAGACACGTATTGTATTGTTGCCATCGAGGATAACAAGATGGGGTTTACATCATGTTGCATGAGTTTATCCCTCTACATCATGTCATCTTGCTTACTGCGTTACTCTGTTCTTATGAACTTAATACTCTAGATGCAGGCAGGAGTCGGTCAATGTGTGGAGTAATAGTAGTAGATGCAGGCAGGAGTCGGTCTACTTGTTATGGACGTGATGCCTATATACATGATCATGCCTAGATAATCTCATAACTATGCGCTTTTCTATCAATTGCTCGACAGTAATTTGTTCACCCATCGTAATACTTATGCTATCTCGAGAGAAGCCTCTAGTGAAACCTATGGCCCCCGGGTCTATCTCTTATCATATTTGCTTTCAATCTACTTTTATTTGCATCTTTACTTTTTGCATCTATATTATAACCAAAAATATATTTATCTTATCATACTATATCTATCAGATCTCACTTTCGCAAGTGGTCGTGAAGGGATTGACAACCCCTTTATTGTGTTGGTTGCGAGTTCTCAGTTTGTTTGTGTAGGTGCGTGGGACTTTTGAGGAGCCTCCTACTGGATTGATACCTTGGTTCTCAAAACTGAGGGAAATACTTACGCTACACTTGTTGCATCACCCTCTCCTCTTCGGGGAAAACCAACGCAAGCTCAAGACGTAGCAAGAAGGATTTCTGGCGCCGTTGCCGGGGAGGTCTTCGCTCAAGTCAAGACATACCAAGTACCCATCACAAACCCATCTCCCTCGCATTTACATTATTTGCCATTTGCCTCTCGTTTTCCTGTCCCCCACTTCACCCTTGCCGTTTTATTTGCCCTCTCTTTCCCAATCTCCTCCTCTCTTTTTGTGCTTGCCATTTTTCTGTCTGCTTGTGTGTTGGATTACTTGTTGCCATGGCGCAAGATAATACCAAATTGTGTGATTTCTCGAATACCAATAATAATGATTTCCTTAGTACTCTGATTGCTCCTCTTAATGATGTTGAGTCTTGTGAAATCAATGTTGCTTTGCTGAATCTTGTTATGAAAGATCAATTCATCGGCCTTCCTAGTGAAGATGCCGCTACTCATCTAAACATTTTTTTTTATTTGTGTGATATGAAAAAGAAGAAAGATACAGATAACAATATTGTCAAATTGAAGTTATTTCCGTTTTTACTTAGAGATTGTGCTAAAATTTGGTTTTCATCTTTGCCTAAAAATAGTATTGATTCTTGGAACAAGTGCAAAGATGCTTTTATCTCTAAGTATTTCCCTCCCGCTAAGATTATCACTCTTAGGAACGATATCATGAATTTTAAACAACTTGATCATGAGCATGCTGCCCAATCTTGGGAAAGAATGAAATTGATGCTTCGCAATTGCCCTACTCATGGTTTGAATTTATGGATGATCATACAAAAAATTTATGCCGGTTTGAACTTTGCTTCTAGAAATCTCTTAGATTCAGCCGCGGGAGGCATGTTTATGGAAATCACGTTAGGAGATGCTACAAAACTTCTTGATAATATTATGGCTAATTATTCTCGATGGCACACCGAAAGATCTTCTAGTAAAAAAGTGCATGCTATAGAAGAAATCAATGTTTTGAGTGGAAAGATGGATGAACTTATGAAGATGTTTGCTACTAAAAATACTCCTCTTGATCCTAATGATATGCCTTTGTCTTCTTTGATTGAGAATAATAATGAATCTATGGATGTGAATTTTGTTGGTAGGAATAGTTTTGGAAACAATGCCTATAGAGGAAACTTTAATGCTAGACCGTTCCCTAGTAATTCCTCTAATAATTATGGAAATTCCTACAATAATTCTTATGGTAATTTTAATAAGATGCCCTCTGATTTTGAGAATAGTGTGAAAGAATTCATGATTTCTCAAAAGAATTTTAATGCTTTGCTTGAAGAAAAATTGCTCAAAGTTGATGATTTGGCTAGGAACGTTGATAGACTTTTGCTTGAAATTGATTCTCTTAAAATAAGATCTTCCCCTCCTAAGCATGATATCAATGAGTCTCTCAAAGTAATGAGAATTTCCATTGACGGGTGCAAGGAAAGAACCGCTAGATTGCATGCTAAAAAAGAAAGCTTTATAAAAGCGTGTTCTTCTAGTTTCCATGAAAATAATGATGAGGATCTTAAAGTTATTGATGCGTCTCCTATTAGATCTATGTTTTGCAATATGAATTTTGATGATTATGGGACTGATGATGAATCAACTTTGCCTAAAAGGCGTCCCAAGAATTCGGAGTCTTTAGATCTTAATGCTAAATTTGGTAAGAGTGAGATTGGAGAATCCTCAACTTCTAATAATGTTGAACCCACTATCTCGGATTTCAAGGAATTTGACTATGATAATTGCTCTTTAAAAGGTTGTATTTCCTTGTTGCAATCCGTTGTTAATTCTCCTCACGCCTATAGTCAAAATAAAGCTTTTACCAAACGTATTGTTGATGCCTTGATGCAATCTTATGATGAAAAACTTAATTTGGAAGTTTCTATACCTAGAAAACTTAATGATGAGTGGGAACCTACTATAAAGATTAGAATTAAAGATTATGAGTGTTTTGCTTTGTGTGATTTGGGTGCTAGTGTTTCCACAATTCCGAAAACTTTATGTGATATTCTAGGTTTCCATGATCTTGAAGATTGCTCTTTAAATTTGCACCTTGCGGATTCCACCATTAAAAAGCCTATGGGAAGGATCAATGATGTTCTTATTGTTGCAAATATAAATTTGGTGCCCGTAGATTTTATCGTTCTTGATATAGATTGCAATCTTTCTTGCCCTATTATTCTTGGTAGACCTTTCCTTAGAATGATTGGTGCGATTATTGATATGAATGAAGGTAACATTAGATTCCAATTTCCCTTAAATAAAGGCATGGAGAACTTTCCAAGAAAGAAAGTCAAATTATCTTATGAATCTATCATGTGTGCTACTTATGAATTTAGTGCCAAAGATGGCACTCGTTAGATCTATCTTCGCTTTTATGCCTAGCTAGGGGCGTTAAACGATAGCGCTAGTTGGGAGGCAACCCAATTTTCTTTATGTTTTTTGTTTTTGCTCCTGTTTAGGAATAAATATTGCATCTACTCTCTGTTTAGATGTGTTTTTATCTTTTAGTTAGTGTTTGTGCCAAGTAGAACCTATAGGATAACCTACGATGATAGTTGATTTGATTCTGCTGAAAAACAGAAACTTTGCGCTCACGAGAAAAAAAATCAATAAATCACAAAAACGTGCTTTTGCATTGATTCTTTTTGCTGCTGATCAATAAACAAATTTTCCAGTACGTACTATTTTTGTAGGATTTTTAGAGTTCCAGAAGTTTGCGTTAGTTACAGATTGCTACAGACTGTTCTGTTTTTGACAGTTTCTATTTTTCGTGTGTTGTTTGCTTATTTCAACGCATCTATGGCTAGTAAATTAGTTTATAAACCATAAGGAAGTTGGAATACAGTAGGTTAAACACCAAAATAAATAAAGAATGAGTTCATGGCAGTACCTTATGTGGTGGTTTTGTTTTCTTTCACTAACGGAGCTTATAAGATTTCCTGTTGAGTTTTGTGTTGTGAAGTTTTCAAGTTTTGGATAAAGCTTTTATGGACTATGGAATAAAGGGTGGCAAGAGCCTAAGCTTGGGGATGCCCAAGGCACCCCAAGATATTCAAGAATAGCCAAAAGCCTAAGCTTGGGGATGCCCTGGGAAGGCATCCCCTCTTTCGTCTTCGTTCATTGGTAACTTTACTTGGAGCTATATTTTTATTCGCTACATGATATGTGTTTTGCTTGGAGCATCGTGTATTATATTAGTCTTTGCTTTTTAGTTTACCACAATCATCCTTGCTGTACACACCTTTTGGGAGAAGCCTATTTGATTAGAATTTGCTAGAATACTCTATGTGCTTCACTTATATCTTTTTGAGCTTGATAATTTTTGCTCTAGTGCTTCACTTATATCTTTTAGAGCAAGGCGGTGGAATAATTTTGAAGAAATTGCTAGTCTCTCATGATTCACTTATATTATTTTGAGAGTCTTTTAGAACAGCATGGTATTTTCTTTGGTTACAAAGTTGGTCTTAGAATGATGAGCATCCAAGTTGGGTATAATAAAAACTATCATAGAAAAAGAATTGGATGCTATGATCAACTTGATGCTTGATAATTGTTTTGAGATATAAAGGTAGTAATGTTAGGGTCATGCTAGTGGGTAATTATGAAATTGAGAAATACTTTTGTTGAAATTGGCAAGTCCCGTAGCATGCACGTATGGTAAAAGTTGTGTGACAAATTTGTTGCATGAGGTGCTCTTTTGATTGTCTTCCTTATGAGTGCCAGTCGGGGAGCGATGGTCTTTTCCTACCAATCTATCCCTCTTGGGGCATGCGTAGTAGTACTTTGCTTCGAGGGCGAAGTAGACTTTTGCAATAAGTATATGAGTTCGTTTTTGACTAATGTGAGTCCATGGACATATGCACACTTATCCTTTTACTTTGCTAGACTTTATTATTACGGCGCAACTCTCGCCGGTATTGAACCCTTTATTTACCTTCCTCAAAACAGCCACCATACCTACCTATTATGGCATTTCCATAGCCATTCTGAGATATATTGCCATGCAACTTTCCACCATTTCGTTTATTATGACACGTTTCATCATTGTCATATTGCTCTTTGCATGATCATGTAGTTGACATCGTATTTGTGGCAAAGCCACCTTCATAATCTTCATACATGTCGCTCTTGATTCATTGCATATCCCGGTACACCGCCGGAGGCATTCATATAGAGTCATATCTTGTTCTAGCTTTGAGTTGTAATTCTTGAGTTGTAAATCCATAAAAGTGTGATGATCTTCATTATTAGAGCATTGTCCTAGTGAGGAAAGGATGATGAAGGCTATGATTCCACCACAAGTCGAGATGAGACTTCGGACTTTGCAAAAAGAAAGGAAAAAATGAGAAGAGAAAAAAATTGAGAAAGGTCAAAAAGAAAAAAAGGAGGCCAAAGAAAAAAAGGAACAAAAAGAGAAAAATGAGAGAAAAAGAGAGAAGGGACAATGCTGCTATCTCTTTTTCCACACTTGTGCTTCAAAATAGCACCATAATCTTCATGATAGAGAGTCTCATATGTTATCACTTTCATATACTAGTGGGAATTTTTCATTATAGAACTTGGCTTGTATATTCCAATGATGGGCTTCCTCAAAGGGCCCTAGGTCTCCATGAGCAAGCAAGTTGGATGCACACCCACTTAGTTTATTTCGTTGAGCTTTCATATATTTATAGCTCTAGTGCATCCGTTGCATGGCAATCCCTACTCACTCATATTGATATCTATTAATGGGCATCTCCATATAGCCCGTTAGTACGCCTAGTTGATGTGAGACTATCTTCTCCCTTTTTGTCCTCACAACCACCGTATACCACCATAGTGTTATGTCCATGGCTTGGGCTCATGTATTGCGTAAGAGTTGAAAAAGCTGAAGCGTGTTAAAAGTATGAAACAATTGCTCGGCTCGTCATCGGGGTTGTGCATGATGGGAGTATTTTGTGTAATGAAAATGAAGCATGGCCTAACTATATGATTTTGTAGGGATAAGCTTTCTTTGGCTATGCTATTTTGATAGGACATGATTATTTGTTAGTATGCTTTGAAGCATTATTATTTTTATGTCTTATAAGCTTTTATCTTGAATCATTTGGATTTGAACATTCATGCCACAATAAAGAGAATTACATTATGAATTATGTTAGGTAGCATTCCACATCAAAAATTTCTTTTTTATCATTTACCTACTCGAGGACGAGCAGGAATTAAGCTTGGGGATGCTTGATACATCTCCAACGTATCTATATTTTTTGATTGTTCCATGCTATTATATTACCCCTTTTGGATGTTTATGGGCTTTATTTTACACATTTATATCATTTTTGGGACTAACCTACTAACCGGAGGCCCAGCCCGTAATACTGTTTTTTTTTGCCTATTTCACTATTTCGAAGAAAAGGAATGTCAAATGGAGTCCAAATGGAATGAAACCTTCGGGAGCGTGATTTTGATCCGGAGAGCTTGGAGTGCAAGTCAAGAAGCTGCCGAGGACCCCATGAGATAGCCCCCCCCCCCTGTAGGGCGCGCCCCCCTATCTCGTGGGCCCCTCGGGTGTCCACCGACGTACTTCTTCCTCCTATATATACCTACGGACCCCGAAAACATCCAGGAGCACCACGAAACAAAATTTCCACCGCTGTAACCTTCTGTATCGGCGAGATCCCATCTTGGAGCCTTCGCCGGGACTCTGCCGGAGGGGGAATCGACCACGGAGGGCTTATACATCAACATCCTTGCCCCTTCGATGAGTTGTGAGTAGTTTACCACAGACCTACAGGTCCATAGTTATCAGCTAGATGGCTTCTTCTCTCTTTTTGGATCTCAATACAATGTTCTCCCCCTCTCTTGTGGAGATCTATTCGATGTAATCTCTTTTTGCGGTGTGTTCGTCGAGATCCGATGAATTGTGGGTTTATGTTCAAGTTTATCTATGAATAATATTTGAATCTTCTCTGAATTCTTTTATGTATGATTGAATTATCTTTGCAAGTCTCTTCGAATTATCAGTTTGGTTTGGCCTACTAGATTGGTCTTTCTTGCCATGGGAGAAGTGCTTAGCTTTGGGTTCAATCTTGTGGTGTTCTTACCCAGTGACAGAAAGGGTTGCAAGAAACGTATTGTATTGTTGCCATCGAGGATAACAAGATGGGGTTTACATCATATTGCATGAGTTTATCCCTCTACATCATGTCATCTTTCTTAATGCGTTACTCTGTTCTTATGAACTTAATACTCTAGATGCAGGCAGGAGTCGGTCGATGTGTGGAGTAATAGTAGTAGATGCAGGCAGGAGTCGGTCTACTTGTTATGGACGTGATGCCTATATACATGATCATTCCTAGATAATCTCATAACTATGTGATTTTCTATCAATTGCTCAACAGTAATTTGTTCACCCACCGTAATACTTATGCTATCTCGAGAGAAGCCTCTAGTGAAACCTATGGCCCCGGGTCTATCTCTTATCATATTTGCTTTCAATCTACTTTTATTTGCATCTTTACTTTTTGCATTTATATTATAAAATACCAAAAATATATTTATCTTATCATACTATCTCTATCAGATCTCACTTTCGCAAGTGGTCGTGAAGGGATTGACAACCCCTTTATTGCGTTGGTTGCGAGTTCTTAGTTTGTTTGTGTAGGTGTGTGGGACTTTTGAGGAGCCTCCTACTGGATTGATACCTTGGTTCTCAAAACTGAGGGAAATACTTACGCTACACTTGTTGCATCACCATCTCCTCTTCGGGGAAACCCGCTAGCTCAAGACATAGCAGTGTGGTTAGCTGGCTTGTCCGGGGTGCCATGAATTTGGCACGAGCGCTCCAGTATACGGTCAAGAATGGACGGTCCCTGATTGTTTCTTTTGAACGGCTTCTTCCCCTGACCAAACTTGGATCCGCTGAATCCGGCGTTTACTGCCGTGTCTTCAGTGTTGTCGTTGTTGTTCCGTCGCTTATGTATGTTGCGTCGTGGCTTGTCTTTACTGTCGCGGACATTCGAAGTGCCGGAATGTGGCGTGGTGTCGCTGCGAGCCAATCAGCTGTCCTCGCCCACACAAAAGCGGGTCATTAATGTTGTGAGAGCTGCCATGGACTTGGGTTTTTCCTGGCCGAGGTGTCGAGCGAGCCACTCGTCGCGGATATTATGCTTAAAAGCCGCCAGGGCTTCGGCGTCCGGACAGTCAACTATTTGGTTCTTTTTAGTTAGGAACCAGGTCCAGAATTTCCTGGCTGACTCTCCGGGCTGTTGAGTATTGTGGCTCAAGTCATCGGCGTCTGGTGGTCGCACATATGTGCCCTGGAAGTTGTCGAGGAATGCACCTTCCAGGTTTTCCCAACTGCCAATGGAATTTGCTGGCAAGCTGTTTAGCCAGTGCCGGGCTGGTCCTTTGAGCTTAAGGGGAAGATACTTGATGGCGTGTAGATCGTCTCCACGGGCCATGTGAATGTGGAGAAGGAAATCTTCGATCCACACTGCGGGGTCTGTTGTGCCATCGTATAGTTCGATGTTTACGGGTTTGAACCCTTCTGGGAATTCATGATCCATCACTTCGTCAGTGAAGCAGAGGGGGTGTGCGGCGCCTCTGTGCCGGGCTATGTGGCTACGCAGTTCGAATTGGTCTGGGTTGATGTGTTCGGCCCGGCCGGATTTGTTGATAGTGTATCTGGCGTGACGGTCATCATCGCGCGCTGGGGCGCGCCCCCGTGGATAGATCGATCTTGGTTGTTCTGCTTTGTTTTCCAGTATATCTTGCAGGTCTTGCCTGTTGCCCCGGGCCGTAGTGTATTGGCGTGGGGGTGTGGGCTGGTATTCGGGTTGATATCCCGTTTTATCCTGGCCACGGGGTGGCCGGTCAGCCGTTTGGTGCTCGAGTACGTATTCCTCGGCTGCCAGGACTTTAGTCCATCTATCTGTAAGCAAGTCTTGATCAGCCTGGAGTTGCTGCTGCTTCTTCTTCAGGCTCCTCGCAGTGGCAATAAGCCGGCGCTTGAAGCGCTCCTGCTCCACCGGATCCTCGGGCACGCCGAACTCGTCGTCGCCGAGGCTAATCTCGTCTTCGGAGGGGGGCATATAGTTGTCCTCCTCCGGATATCCATCAGTCGCCTATTCGTCTGGGCTGACCTGCTCATCTTCCTGTTTGGCATGCTCGAAGGCGGGCTGGTCAGGGTTGTATTCCTCTTCGGCACCATGCCGATTGCTTTCATCTCCGGGGTCGGTATTGCTGTGGTGGGGCTTGGAGCGGCGCCGACGAGGCCCATGCTTTGCTTTCTCCCTGGGGGGTTATCCTCCGTTGCCTCGTCGCCATTGGTATCCTTCGGAGTGTCCACCATGTATATATCGTATGAGCAGGTGGCCGTCCACCTCCCTATGAGCGGTGGCTCCTGTACTTCTCCTGCATCGTCGTCCATACCGTCGATGTCTTCGGAGTCGAAGTCAAGCATGTCGCTTAAATCGTCGACCGTGGCAATGAAGTGGGTGGTGGGTGGGCAGCGAATTCCTTTGTCGCCTTCTTCCCACTCAAGCCGGATATAGTTCGGCCCAGAGCCTCCTGACAACGAGAGAGACTTTAATGAGTTCAGCATGTCACCAAAGGGCGAGTGCTGGAAGATATCCGCAGCGGTAAACTCCATTAACGGAGCCCAACCTGGCTCGGCTGGCTCGAGGGTGTGCGGACCAGAACCAACAACCGGATACGAGTCCGGGGGGCCGGGGTTACAGGCTTCCATAGAGGTGAGACCTGTATTCGGCTCCAACACCGATGAGTGTGCGGCAGCGGGGCGGGGTCCACCCCTCCGTCCTTAGGCAACGCAACCTGCTCCGGATTTAGATCCGAGGCTTTTACTGAAGGGGTGATATCCCGAGAATCGTCCGACGGCAGGTCTAAGCCGTGCTCATCGTGACTGTTTGGTGCTCCTGGCGCAGGCCCAAATCCGTCGAAGATCAAATCTCCGCGAATATGCACCGTGTAGTTCAAGTTTCCGAACCTGACCTGGTGGCCAGGGGCGTAGCTGTCGATCTGCTCCAGATGGCCAAGCGAATTGGCCCGCAGTGTGAAGCCGCCGAACACGAAGATCTGTCCAGGGAGAAAAGTCTCCCCCTGGACCATGTTGTTGACGATTGAACGTGCCATCAAGCCTTGCAGCGATGACACAGAGGAACTCTCAATGAAAGCACCAATGTCGGTGTCAAAACCGGCGGATCTCGGGTAGGAGGTCCCGATCTGTGCGTCTAGGCTGATGGTAACAGGAAGCGAGGGACACAACATTTACCCAGGTTCGGGCCCTCTCGATGGAGGTAAAACCCTACTTCTTGGTTGATTAATATTGAAGATATGGGTAGTACAAGAGTAGATCTACCACGAGATCGTGGAGGCTAAACCCTAAGAGCTAGCCTATGATGGTATGATTGTAATTGTGATCGTCCTTCTAAGGACTAACCTCTCCAGTTTATATAGACACCGGAGAGGGCTAGGGTTTACACGGAGTCGGATACAAGGAAGGAAACACAACATCTGGATCGCCAAGCTTGCCTTCCACGCAAAGGAGAGTCCCATCCGGACATGGGCCGAAGTCTTGAGTCTTGTATCTTCAGGCTTCAATAGTCCGGACGATGTATACAGTCCGGCTGTCCGGATACCCCCTAATCTAGGACTCCCTCAGCATGCTCGAGGGACATGCACACGGCCATCGTCGAAGTGAGGCCTAAGCTTTTCAAGACACTCTTTTTGCTGCTATCTGGTCTTGCGAGATTGGCTCACCTTGATACAGAGGCATACATGATGCCCCTCGACTTCAATCTGATCTCCATTAGCCGAAATTTCTTTGCAGGTATGTAGTGGGTCACCATACATCATTTCCCTCAACATCGATCCGATCACCATCGCCCAAAACTTCTTGGCAGGTATGTATTGGGTCGGCATGAACTCCCACTGGATGGCTGCCCTCAGAGAAGATGGTAAAAAGTTGGTGCTCGTGAACTTCCAGACCTCCCATGAGATTATCCTTCCTCTGTTGGATTATATAGAGTATTACCATCGCGGTCCAAGTCATCTAGATTACCATGTCAGTTGGACGGACCTTGTTTTGCAGAAGATTGTAATCTGCCAAGTGCCCACACGACATGCGAATTACGCAGACTTCAAGCTAATTGCCTTGTTCGACCGCAGACTCGCCTATCTTTACGCCGGTGCCTTCTTTAGCTGGAGAGAACCCAGCTCGCAGTGGATCATCGTCAAAGCTGATACACACTTCTGTGATGCTATTGAACACAATGGCATCATCTACGCGATCGACAAAGCAGATGGCACCACGTATTGCTGGGACGGCGCGTGTAAGTTGTTTTCGTCTCATGTTAATGAAGACGCCATGACAATGTTTGAACTTTTTGTGATGATTGGCATATCCTTGTTTGAGTAGAATTTGAGTAGAACTATGGCAATGTATTAGAGACGTCGTAAATCAGCTATATTTGGAATGAGTTAATTCATGCGATTGTGACCATGTCATTACAGCCAATTTGTACCCTGAATAAAAACGGTTAGCAATATATGGATATTATCCTTATTTTCCAGTAATTTATATACTGCTACTAAATATGAGTGTGTATCAATGGCCATGTTAGTTTCCTCATTTTCATGATGTAGAAACATGCACCACATTGTTGGTTTCATCTAACCATACATTAGGGAAGTAAATGTGCATATGGAGAACTCTATATTTGGAAGTAGTGAAATCCTGCAATGCTTACCATGTGTACATACCTATATTCGCCCTTCAGCAATCAATGGCTAGAATAATATCCTCACAAATTGTTTGCCCACAGAACACGGGTATATAACAATGCATGGTCTGTTAGTTACCTTGAAGAATTTGTTTGTGAGGACAGAACATGATTACATAACATGCATGACATGGTAGTTTCCTGTGAAGAATCGATTGCGAGATAACACGAGTATAACCATGCATGGCACTTCTATATTTTCGAACCCAGTATACATTTCCCTATATTTTCCTCCCAGTTCCAATAGGGACATATCAATGATGTTTCTTGCATTATCCTACTCATACTCTGAACAATGCTGATCTTACATTAACAATGCATGTCCTTTTTGATATGATGCAATGTCCCTACAGTTACTGCCCTTTGTAATCACATCACCTTTGCCAAAATCAGGGAAGCACAACTGGTTCCTCGCTCAATCAGACGACGGTAAAAGACTGATGATCATTCGGACACATGAGCCGGAAAAGTTATATTGCAAAAACCCCACTGTATACAAGCACCGTGTAATACCTGAGTATCTGGACAGTGTCTGTTACGTCTATGAGCAGGATACCAGCTTGTTGGGGCCTTTAGGATTTTTTAGTTGGAGGCGGGTAAACAGCCTTGGTTCACACTCTTTGTTTCTCGGACTCAATTATCCGATTAACCAGGAGATCACTGTTGGCAAGGACCTTGATGGCAGAGAGGCTCTGTTTGCTATGGAAAGCTGTGTCTACACAGCGAGTCCTAGGAGTTCGGGAGCAAACTCCCCTGATTGTCAACGATACAGCCTCCAGCCAAAAGAAGGTGAGAATGACAAAGGCATCCGGATTAACTTTGATCCTTGGATGTCTCAATTATGACAGGCAGTGATGTGGTTCAAGCCTTCAGGTTGATAGGTAATTGGGTTGTTGCATCGAAAGGGTGGAGTACTGGTGTCTCCGGATCACTGGTCGCTGAAGCGGGGCTGCAAATTATGATGGTGTTGGATCATCTCTTCGAATGACTTTGTTGTCTTTGTTGCTGGTTCTGGATGGGTAATTCTTTCTTTTGTTATGCATATTCCTTGTCATTTGGTCATCCTCGTCTATGTCGCTCTTACTATGTAATAGTTGCTTCTGTTTAGAATGTCATTCTCGTCTGGATCACGAGAGTCTGAGCGCTGCAGATGGGTGCGTTTTGGTGGTGTAGCAAGACTTCTTATGAACTATCATGTCTTGCTGTTTATGTCAGTAGTAGTCACTAGTCAGTGTTTGAATGTTGTATATATCGTTGTTTCGAACTGTTTATTGTCTCGAACTACTGGTGGGCTAAATGAGGGCATCACCATTCTCCAGTGTTCAGAGTATATCTCCTTTTTTCAAGTTATATAATTTGAGCTCAGTGTCTTTTCGATGATGTACACTTGTTTGGGCCAGTGAGGTGTCGTTGAATATGGGCCGAGTAGTAACGCAATACCAAACAGGTCAATTATGACTCTCAGGCCGGGCTCTCAAAAGATCCTAAAAAAGGCCGGGCTCTCCAAAAAAGAAAGAATAAGGACTCTTAGGCCGACATGTGGGCGCCATCCGTGTTTTCGTGCGCTTGCGCACCGAGAGCATATTGGCGCGTGCTCGAAATTCATACTACCTTTTCATCCCCAGTCTCCCGCCCCTCCCCCACCTCTGGAATCTCGATTCCTACTCCAGTTCCCCCAAATCCCCCTCCTGTACTCCCTGTACTCAAGTGCACTATCATGTCGCCAGTCAACGCGGATCTCCGAGCCAGAGATCCTGAGGTCCGTCCTGCCTTCGGTCGCTGCATGCTGTCGCTCAACAGTGGCATGGCAGCGCTTGACGACCAGTTTGCCGGCAAAGTGCTGATGGTAACCATCAACGGCGACCGGCCTCCCGTCTCACCAGACGACCTTGTCAAAGCTCTTAGCATTGCGCACGGCATCCAAATAAGTGACTTGCTCGTCGAAGTTTGTCCGCCACCGGCTGATTTCTTTGTCAGGTTCCGGACAACTTTCGGCTGCAGTTGTGTGTTAGAATCTTCCCGGTGTTTGTTCTGTCATGGCGCGCTGGTGAGCTTTGATCGGTGGCATCAAGGATGGGGCTTGGTGCCCTCTGAGCTTGAGTTTTTAACAAAGCTTACCTTCCATGGCATGCCTTGACGTGCTTGGAACAGCGAGTCCATGAACAAGCTTATCAACGACCTTGGAGGTGAGCTCGTAAGTATGTTTGTTCCTCCAGACAGCTGGGCTCTGACGGTTATGGCATGGATGAACAAGCCGTCCACCATACTGAAGGTGATTGGTGTTGAGATACCGGTGGAGGAACCAGGGTTGTACTATTCGTCGCCACCAAGGCCACCGCGGACCACGTTAGGGATGTACCTGTATCGAGTGTTCGTGCATGTCGAAGAAGTGGTCAATCCATCAATCGAAGTCCTACCGCCGCGGCTGGTGCCAGGGTCCGTCGATGACGTCCATTGCAGGAGTCAACGTTAGACTTTCCCCGTGTTGCTCGGAACGATGGATGGCACAGGGCCTACTCCATCACGCGGCGGAGGCCACTGCTTCTTTGGGAGAAGAGGCAGGGCTGGCTGCCTAGATGTGCTCTAATTTGAGGTAACAACTGAATCTTGTCAGATACTAGTTAAATCCGAGCTATGGGGTGTGAAGCACTGATATGCTAGTACATTTGATTGTGACCTGTTCTAATTTTGTACCTGAACTTTTTTTAGAAAGGGTTGTACGTCAACTTAATGTGCTAGCAGAACTTATTGTGTTGTCTGTCTGTTTTCTTTGCACAACATTCAAGATATTTCCCCGCCATTGATAAAGACGATGAACCATTATGTACGACTTCCTTGGTTTCAACATAGCCCTTCCCGTAGCGATCAACTGCTTCCATCCTGATGTGCCGCCTGCGTGAAACTTTTGTATGCAAGTTCAGTGTGCTATGATGTTCTATATGATTGTGTCAACTATATAAGTTTTTACTGAGCATCAGCAATGCATATGGTTGAAAGATGTATTTACGAGCATCGACCGATGGGTCTCTCTCTCTACCTCTCTCTCTCTCACACACACACACACACACGCGCGCGCGCGTGCACACGCACAAGTGGGACCCGTTGAATTATTTATTTGCTCGTGACAGCTTTTAATTAGGTTCCATTGTAATCTAAATTTTTTCTTAAGTTATTAATTGAGCTCAGTGACTTCAAAAAGTTGTACAGAAGCCTTGTTTGGGCCTTTCCGGCGTCGCTGAATGTGGGCTGAGTAACCATGTTAGGTTGTATTGTACTACACAGGCCTTTTTTTCAACATCAGCAATGCAACTGGGCCGACAGTTGAACACAATATCTGGGTCAACTTGTTATTCTCCGCCCTGCTGGGCTGCAAACTTTCCTAGGAGGTATGCATTAGGCTTAACAAGAAAATGGACTTTAAGAAATAATAAATGGGATGTAATTATAATAACTGGGCAGTAACTATGCACCAAACACGTAATTAGTTTAAAAAATATATTATTTTTGGAATTTGAACTTTTTAATTTCATTACTTGTTGCACGCGCAATATTTCGTTGGATTTTAACGTAATACAACTTTATTTTGAAATTATATTTAACCTGACTAGAAATTTCGGATAAAAATATTTCAGATCCCATCAAAATGTGGGAAAAATTTAATTCTGTTTTGAGCGGTTGTTTGAAATTATTAATCGTTTTCCTAGCTAGAAGTTGGGTTATACTTTTAACAGACTGTAAATGGGTTGTACTAAATTCCATTAGAATTAAAAAATGGGTTGTACATTCTTACAAATCGCAAATGGGCTATATGTTCTCTGCCAAATCCGAGTTGTGGGCCTACTAAGTTGACGCGTACCAAGGGCTTTGTCAACTTAGTCAATATAAACGATTCTAGCTGCAGTGATTGTACGATGTCCATCCAACGGCCGTAGTGCTTCTTCAACCTCTGGTCTTCTTGCTCCAGCCGCCCAAAGCAGTGCCGGTCATGTCGCGTGCTCCTGCCTCCCGTGGCCGGCTGTGATGCCGCGGAGGCCTCACCGCCCCGTACTACTCCCACCGCTGGCCAGGCCCTGCGGCGACGGCAGCCGCACACCGCAGCCGAACCAGTGAACCCTCGTACTCCTCTCCGCGCGGGCTTCCACTGCTGTGTCTTCCCTGGCTCCGCGTCGTCTCCTTCCTAGGCCTCGCCGTCGTCCACTGCCCTGGTGCTCTCGGCGCGGCATGGTCAACGTGGTCAAAGACCGACTTCCATCGGAAGAGTACTGTACGTGGAGAGGCTGACAGCTGGGTCCAGGCGGCCGCGGAAGTGCCTCCTTATTACATGCAAAATAATTATTGCTCCACCTAACAGCAGGGACCCACCGGATGGGCCACCTTATTTCGTGAAAAAAACTTTTCCCCCCTGACTGCTGGACCCACCGGACGGGCCACCGTATTTTGTGAAAAAAATGTTTCCCCCACTGTTAGCTCGGACCCACCGGAAGTGCCTTCTTATTACGCACAAAAAAATGAATACTCCCCCTGCTAGTTGGGACCCACCATGGTGGGAGGCTAACTTGTGGGCCTACTAAGTTAACTAGGACGGGGGCCTTTATCAACTTTAGTCAATATGAACGATTCTAGCTCCAGTGACCATACGATGTCCATCCAACGGCAGTAGTGCTTCTTCAACCTCTGGTCTTCTTGCTCCAACCGCCCAAAGCAGCGCCAGTCATGCCGCATGCTCCTGCCTCCTGTGGCCGACTGTGCTGCCACGGAGGCCTCACCGCCCCCTACTATTCCCACCACTGGCCAGGCCCTATGGCGACGGCAGCCTCACACCGCAGCCGAACCAGTGAACCCTCGTACTCCTCTCTATGCGGGCTTCCACTGCCGCGTCTTCCCCGGCTCCCCGGCGTCCCCTTCCTAGGCCTTGTCATCGTCCACCGCCGTGGTGCTCTCGGTGCGGCGTGGTCAACGTGGTCAAAGAACGACTTCCATCGGACGTGGACTGTACGTGGAGAGGCTGACAGCTGGGTCCACGGCCGCAGCAAGGAAGTGCCTCCTTATTACGTGGAAAATAATGATTCCTCCACCTGACAGCTGGGACCCACCGGACGGGCCACTGTATTTCACGAAAAAAACGTTTCCCCCTGACTGCTGGGACCCACCAGCTACATCTTCACACGCAAGGAAGTGCGTCCGAAAAAAAACGATTCGCCCCCCTGACTACTGGGACCCACCAGCTACATCTTCGCACGCAAGGAAGTGCCTGACAGTCGGGACCCACCTGGTCGAAGCGTATGTAGCGTTGTCATGCTGGTTGCGAGTACATACTAGTGGATGTAGAGACGCGCACGTGTCGTAGTAAAGGCGCGCATGTGTCGTAGTAGAGGCGCGCATGTAGCATGTACACGTACGTACAACGGCCAGGGTGCAAGAAAGAAAATACGGCCACGTATGTCTACATACGGGCGGGGTCTCGAACGCCTACTCGCGCATACGTACGGCCAGGGCTCGTGTACATGGTTGGGTCGGAACAGAGAAACAGCGTCGTCGTTGTGTTCATGGGGAGCCAACCGGCTGGGTCAGAACGGAATGCATCGTCGTGTTCATCGGGAGGGCTTGGACGAAACAGGCGATGGAAACGAGGCCTGGTGTACTGCAGAACGGAGGAAACGGCCTTGTGTTCGACCGGCCACGTTCAAAACGGGATCCTGTTCATCGGGAGGGGTCTGGCGTACCGCAAAACGGAGGAAACGGACCTCCTACGGTCAAAACGGGGGTCCTGTTGATCGGGAGGGGTGTGGCCTACCGCAAAACGGAGGAAGCGGACCTCCTACGGTCGAAACGGGGGTCCTGTTGATTGAGAGGGGTGTGGCGTACCGCAAAACGGACGAAACGGACTTGTGTTGGAGCGCTACGGTCGAAACGAGGGTCATGTTCATCGGGAGGGGTGTGGTGTACCGCAAAACGGGACTCCACGGGATACTGTTCATCTCCACCGTCGACCTCCTCCAGCCTCCACGGGCTACTGTACATCCACCGTCGACCTCCTCCAGCCTCCACCTGTGACTGTTCATCCATGGGCTCCTGTTCATCCAGCCTCCACCGCACGCTATACTCCACCGGCTACTGTTCAACCACCCCTCTCCACGGGCTCCTGTTCAACCACCCCTCCATGGGCTACTATTCATCCACCCCTCCACCATCTACTGTTCATCCACCCCTCCACGGGGTCGTCCAGTTCATCTAGCCCTCCACGGGGTCCTGTTCATCCAGCCCCAACCGGCTCGATCGATCGGGGTCCTGTTCATCCCGAGGCAACGCCACGGGTCATGCTCATCCACTCCCACCGCTCACTGTTCATCCAAACCCCCCGCAACGCTCACTGTTCATCCAGAGAGGTAGCATCAATCAGCTTCAATTAGCAGCAGTAGCGAAGGAATCGCTCGATCGGGTTCAGTTAACAGCCATCGATCGATCGCTCGGGTTCAGTAACACGTAGCCTGCAATGCATTCGCTCGGGTTCAGTTAGAGCCCAATGCCTCGCTCGGGTTCAGTTAGAGCCAACGCCTCACACACACGCGCGTATGTGTACGAGATAAACGCGCATCGCTCGGCCCCCAACCACCCACCGTAACCGGGAAGTCCCCGAAATTTTCCACGCCCTCACTTCTACCACGGCTTTTTCCGTCATGGACGGCCCAAAGAATGTCATGCAGCTGCGTCTCCAGCCCGCCCAGGAAGAAAAGCCCATTTTCTGTCATGATTTTTTGTCATAGAAGTAGGAGCCCACCACATCTATGACGATACCGGGTTTTGTCACAATTATTGTCATAGAAGTGTCATATGTATGACAGAAAAAAAATTCGTTCAGCCCAAAATGTCACGGGTGTGTCTTTTTTTGTAGTGATTAAACCGGGGCGACGGCTTAGGGGCAAGATACTCCAAGAGACCCAACAGCGGACAAAGTCAACGCCAGTTAAACCATTCGCCATAAAGGCTCGAAGCTTTGAAAGTTGTGGTGCATACTTAGCTCGTTCCTTTGCAGTAAGTCGTTGGCGAAATGGATGTGTATTGGTAAGCCGGTGAGCACGATAACCTGGCAGAGGATTTTCGTCAGCTGGAGCTGTGTCTTGACAATAAAACCAAGTCTGATTCTAGTCTTTGGGGTGGCTATGATGCTTGGCGTGAGGGAAACTGACATCTTTCCACTTCTGAATTGAAACTCCGCCAAGTTTAGTATTGGGCCCATCCATAAATTCAGTAGGGCGGTTTAAGTAAAAGAAGTCTCTAAATAATTCAACAGTAGGTTCTTCTTGCAGATAAGCCTCGCAAAACACTTGAAAATTGCAAATATTGGACACGGAGTTCGGTCCAATATCTTGAGGGCGGATTTGGAAGCTAGCAAGCACATCATAGAAGAATTTTGATCCGGGAGGGCTAAACCCTCGACCCATATGATCAATAGACACAATCACCTCTCCATCCTTGGGTTCAAGAGGATTCTCTGGACCGGGGACTCTCCAGTGGATGACTTCTTTTTTCGCTAAAGCGCCGGTTGCAACAAGTCCGTTTAGCTGTTCTTCCGTAACTCGGGAAGGAACCCAATTGCAAGCATAAAATTGTTTGGCCATTTGTTAAACAAGACCTGAAGGAAGATTGGTGTCGGTTTAAGAAATCATGATCAACTGCTAAAAGTAAAGGGGCAGGAAGTATTCAAGCGTGAATTCAAGCTTTGTTTGGCGCATGAAGGTGACACGATCGGCGACGAGGCATTGCAAGCATACATCCGTTTGTTCGAGCAGCCCTTGAATGACACCCACATAGCGGCAGTACTAGCACTGATCGGATGGGAGCCCTCGGCCCTTCCGACGAAGGATATGGTAGATGAGGCGAGGGCATAGCGCCTTCGCCTTTGTGGTTTTCGTGGGCTGTTTCTATGGTTGTGCAACCAATGAAAGTGCTTGTGTGGAACGTCCGCGGACTTAACTCCCCGGCGAGGCGTCATTCTATCTTCCAAGTGGTGGCTTCGATCGACCCTAGTATCGTGTGCATTCAAGAGACTAAGATGGAGAGTGTAACGCAGGAAATTGTCAACCAGTGCCTTGGTAATAAATTTGAGTGTTTCTACTTCCTCCCAGCGGCTGGGACGTGCAGAGGCATTTTGTTGGCTTGGGACCCGCTACTGGTCACGCTGTCTAACCCTCATCGTTCGAACAACACCTTGTCCGCCCTTGTGCAGCCCTTGGGGGTGCCATTTTGGTGGTTTACAGGTGTCTATGGGCCGTCATCGGAGGACGCGACCAAGGTAGAATTTTTACGCGAGTTGGTGGAGGTACGAGAGCTTTTGGCTGGCCCATGGATGTTGGCTGGCGATTTTAACCTTCTTGTCAGCCCGGAGGACAAGAATAACGACTCCGTCAACCGTCGCATGATTAGTCGCTTCCGGTCCAAACTTAACCGGTTGGAGCTCAAGGAGGTATACTTGAACGGACGCCGCTATACGTGGTCAAATGAGAGGTCCAGGATGACCTTGGAACGAATTGATCATGTTTTTGGGACGAACTGCTGGGAGGATCTTTACCCCTCTTGCCTCTTAACGGCATTGAGCTCGGCGGTATCGGATCATTGTCCGATTTTGGTGGATTTGCATGCTGATTTCCAATTTGGGAGGCGCTTTAAGTTTGAATCTTTCTGGCCTAAAGCCCCGGGCTTTATGCAAATGGTGCAAGACGCGTGGCATTCCGTCCCATCGCAGGGTGACCCCTATGTGGTGTTGAATAATAAACTGTGGACCACCGCAAAGCATCTACAAAGATGGAGTGATAAGTGGATTGGCAATATTCGCATGCAAATAGCCATTGCCCTGGAGCTAATCCTTAGGCTGGATGTGGCCATGGAGTCCAGGGAGCTGAACCGGGCGGAGTTTGAACTTCGCAAGCTTCTCAAGAGGAAACTTCTTGGGCTTTCCTCCCTCCAACGCACGATTGCAAGGCAGCGCTCTAGACTGCTGCACCTAAAGGAGGGAGATGCAAACACTGAGTTCTTTCATCGGCACGCGAGGCATCGACAATGCAAAAATGTGATCATGTCGCTCCGGCACAACAACAAGGTGATAACGGGCCAAGAGAATATTGCGGAGGTGGTGGATGCTTACTATGGGGCCCTGCTTGGTTCCGCGAGGGGACGCCAGCATACCATTGACTTAGACGAGCTATGTTTGCCCTCCTTGGACCCACATCACTTGGAAGTGCCGTTCACGGAGGAGGAGGTATTTGCTGTGATCAAAACCATGCCTATGGATAAGGCGCCCGGGCCGGACGGGTTTACGACCAGGTTTTACGCATCCTGTTGGAGCATCATCAAGGAAGATCTTATGAAGGCTTTCTCTGCCTTCTACCGTGGGGACACGCGAGGTTTACCGGCACTAAACAAAGCCCTGGTAACCCTGTTGCCTAAGAAGTATGGTGCTGAGGAGTTGAAGGATTACCGTCCGGTCAGTATGGTACATGGCGCGGCAAAAATCTTCGACAAGGTTTTGGTCTGCCGACTCACGAGCGAGCTGCCGCACTTGGTGGACCAACACCAAAGTGCCTTTGTTAAGGGCCGATTCCTCCCTGATAATTTCATGCTCTCCCAATGCACGGCTCGACGTCTCCACGCCTTAAAGCAACCGTCCATGATGGTGAAATTGGATATCTCAAAGGCTTTCGACACGGTCCAGTGGCCCTTTCTTCTCGAAGTTCTGCAATGCATGGGTTTTGGCGCACGGTGGATATCTTGGATAGTGGGACTCCTCTCCACGCCGCCCACCCGCATCATGGTAAATGGAGTGCCCGGGGCCCCGATCTTCAATTGCTGTGGGCTCCGCCAAGGAGGCCCGTTATCGCCGATGCTCTTGATTCTTATCATGGAGCCACTACACCGTCTCTTCAAGTTGGCCTCCGAGCTCGGCATTCTGACTCCACTGGCGCGCACGGGTCTTGAGCACCGTTTGTCCATCTTCGCGGATGATGTGATCATTTTCATCAAACCGGTGGACCTTGAGCTAACTACCACTTCAAGGATCTTGCAAATGTATGGCATGGCGTCTGGCCTCCGGGTAAATATGCAAAAAACATCGGCCACGCCCATACGATGCTCGGAGGATGAGGTGGCGCGCGTGGAAGGTATCCTGGGATGCAGTATTGGATCATTCCCATGCAAATATCTAGGCCTCCCCCTATGTCTGAAGAAACCCTCAGCGGCACAACTAAGCGGATTGGTGGAGACGCTGGCAACTCGTCTGCCCACCTGGAAGGCGGCGACCCTACCCAAAAGTGGCAGACTCATTCTGGTCCTCTCAGCGCTATGCTTGATCCCTTTGCACGCGATGATTGCGCTGGACCTACCCATCAAGATGATAGCGGCCATGAACAAGATAATCAGAGGGTTCCTATGGTGTGGCAAAGCTCAAGCTAATGGAGGGCACTGCTCTGTGGCTTGGGAGGAGGTGTGCACACCACGCTGGGCAGGAGGCCTGGGTATACCGAGCCTTAGGTGGCTAAATGTTGCAATGCAAGCTCGTTGGGCTTGGTTGCATCGTGTGGACCGGGATCGTCCTTGGGCAGAGTTCAAGTTTTCACTCCCCAAGGCTTCTCTTGCGATGGTTGCAGCAGCCACCAAGGTGAAAATAGGGAATGGCAAAGGTGCCCTCTTTTGGGAAGACCGCTGGCTACATGGCGCGAGGATTTAGGAGTTTGCACCCGGCATATATGATAGAGTAAGGAAGCGAGTAAAGGACACACAGACAGTTTACGAGGCCATCACGCTAGGGTCTTGGACTCACGATATCGGCCCCGACATGGCTTACGAAACTCTCATGGAGTACCTCGAGACCTGGCAGAGATTGCAAGGGATACAGCTCCAGGAACACACCCCTGACTCCATAGTTTGGGCTTGGGAACCGAACGGCCAATTCTCGGTCCGTTCCGCCTATGCTGCACAGTTTGCTGGCAGGGAGGTGGCGCCTGCGGCGGACTTTTGTTGGAGATCTAGGGCACCTCTCAAGTGCCGCTTCTTCACCTGGCTGGCCATGAGGAACAGATGCTGGACTTCGGATCAACTGGCCCGACGCGGCCTCCCGCACCAGGATGCATGCCCATTTTGTGACCAAGAGGAGGAAACCATAGACCACATTCTTCTAGCCTGTGTGTTCGCCAGGACTGTCTGGAGAACCCTGTGCTCAGCCCTTGGGAAACCGCAGTGGGCACCAACTACACAAGACACCCTCAAGGAGTGGTGTGTTGCAAGAACGTCAGGCGTCCACAAGCTGAAGGAGTTGAGGGCGCTTCTTACTCTCGGCCTTTGGGAGCTTTGGAAACACAGGAATGTGGTTGTCTTCGATGGCGCCTCTCCATCACTAGAGGTGGTCGTTAGGCGCGTCGTCGCGGAGGGTAGAGCTTGGCAGCACGCCGGCCTATTGAAAGGTGAAGTAGACAGCACGCTTCAGCTTCTAGTAGGGTGGGCAAGCAGCGAGTAGTTGGGTTAGTTGTTGCGCAGGTGGACTGTCGGCCGCGCTGTTTGCTGTGTGTGTGCTGATGTGATGTTATGTAGCGTTTAAATCTTTGTAACATCAACGGTGGCTGGGATTCTTCCCCCCCCCCTTCTTCTTCTATATAAGATGATACACACACTCGTGCGTATTCGAGAAAAAAGGAGATATACATTATCAGCTTGTAGAGATAAGCGGTTGGCGGTTTAAGAGGGGACTAATGGTATACTGGCGGGTTATGGCTCCAAGGTAAAACCGCCCGCACAGCTGCCAATTGTCAGATCGGTGAGTTAAAAATTGCTAAGTGTTGTAGAAACAGGTTTTACAGTTTGATGTTATAATTTTGGGAATACCGCAGTTCAAAAAAGGAAAAAATTCTTGAACCCTAAGTTGTGATAGCGGAGCAGTTCATGGATTCAGATGGGATCTCTTGCAAAAGGGGAGGCTTTCAAGTATTAAAAATGAGTGCTAAGATCAGTACCGCACGCGATAAGCACTAGGCCTTGCATCAAAAAGCTACAAGACAGGGGAAGCAAAAAGGAATGGAGATGAACTACCAAAGAACTCGAGAACGCCTTAATGCAGATTTAGGGTAAGAGAAAGGGGAGACTCACTGAAGCTGTTGAACAGCGGAGAGGCGCGAACAAATTCGGGTGCGTTCAGGTCGATGCAGGAGCCAAGGATGATGCAGTGGTTGAAGGTCGATGGCGGCATCGGAGCTTCAGGGCTCAGGCGTCGCGAGGTTGACGATGAGACGAAGAGGCATGGAGGAGAAAAGATAAAGGGACCCTCCAGTTCTATTTATAAGGTGAATGGATAAAGGACAGGCGCGGGAATCAAGGAGGCCAAAAAAGCGGGGCTGTAGGCGTGGAGGCGCCTCGATTTTCGGAGATCCATTAAAGAAAAAGAGGATATATTAAAAGATTTAGGTTCTGTGAAGAGTTAATGGCAAGTGACATCACGGCAAGTTATCATGGTGTCAGAGGATGACATCATGGCGAGTTATGAAAATCTTACGAAAGAAATGAAGGAGGGATTTTTCTAAGTGTTGAAGATTGATGTGAACAGGTTCAAATCAACCTGGGGCCTAATGTTGGGGATATAACTGGTGGGTATAAACCGCCTAGGAGGGGCCGGTTTATCAACAGAGAGGCTGCCAATATTGAAGCCCATGAAGTTATAGAAGACAGCGACTTATGAAGGAAACATAAAAGGGAGCCCAAAGCCCAAAGGCGGGTTAGGGCCCATAGACATAAACCGCCATAGGCGTGTAACTTGTAATGTAAGGTAGGAAAGAATAGATACCGAGCCGGACACGTTTTTGAACCGGCCTCGGGATTCTGTAGACCGACATGTGTCAACCTGTGTATATAAAGGGACGACCCGGCGGCGGTTTAGGGACAAGAAACAACAACTCGAGAGCCAGGTTATGCGTATTCGCTCCCTGGTTATCGAAACCCTAGCAATTCCACAACAACTGGGTCCTAGGCTTTTACCTTCACCGCAAGGGTCCAAACCAGTATAAACTCCATGTGTCCTTTGTCCAGTTTAACCCCTTTAAGCTAATCTCGTTGCGATGGCTCCACGACTAAGTCGACACACTAGGACATCTGACGTGACAATTCCATGATAGTACCTGATAAAAAGGAAATATCCGCTCATCAAAGTACACATGTCGGGAGGTGTACACACGGTGGGAGATGGGGTCGTAGCACCGGTAACCTTTGGTGTTAGGGGGATATCCTAGAAAGATACACACTACGGAGCGAGGAGCGAGTTTGTGTGGTGTGGTGGAGGCGGTGCTAGGATAACACAAGCAACCGAAGATGTGAAGACCATCGTAGGATGGAGGGGAACCGAAGAGAAGATGATGTGGGGTGTAGTTCCAACGAGGCCGACATGGCCTAATTGTAACATCCCAAATTTTCAATTTGGAATGTTATACATAGATCATCATTGCATATCATATTTGGTTGCATCTTTGGCTCGATCCTAGAAATCCTATGCAACTCAAGGACCCACGGAGAGAGTTGGGGATTTCGTTATTTTCTTATTTGAGTTTTTCTCAAGTTTTGAAAATAGGATCATTGATTTTATTTATTTTATCTTCAATTATTTCTACTACCAAAAATTCAGAGAGGGAATAAAATGACTTTCCCAAAATAAAGAAATAATGAAGATTTAATTAAAAAAATCAAATAAGATTTATTTTGGAGTTTTTCGCCTTTTATTTGAATTTAGGAAAAATGCGCGTTTTTCAAAATTGCACTTAGGCCCCAAATAAATGTTCATCTTGTCCGCTTGATTTTAGAAGCCGGGGAAAATTTATTTCGGGATTTTTGGAGTCCGTTTAGTATTTCTTTTTATTTTTCTTCTGCGCGGAATTATTTTAAAAAAACGCAACCGACCTACGGGCCGTGCCCGAGCGGGACTCCGCCCGGGGGCGCCTTTAAATGGAGCCGCCCC
>NC_041383.1:548121387-548128559 GCF_002162155.2 Triticum dicoccoides
AAAAACGGACGGTTTTATTTCGGTTTTGTTCGGGTTTTTTTTAGATTCGTTTTTTTTTTATTTTAGTTTTCGGTTTTTTTTTCTGGTTAGGTTAATTAGCGGGCGTTCGTCCTTTAGTTCGTTTTAACAAACGCTTATCGTCAGATTCGTTTAGTTAACGAACGTTCGTTCGTTAACCCGTTCGTCGTTTTTTCTTTTTCTCGGATTTAATCCGCGATTTTTCTGATCGCGATTCCTGATCCGATTTTCGTTTTAGCTTAACTTTTCGCTCGTTTATCGGAATCAGGCGATTCAAGCGCCTGGAGTTTTGTATCGAAACCCTCTTTCTGAATAATCTACTTAAACAAGTTTATGCTTCTGTAAAATTTGACTTAGATCCAGATTAGTAAAACAAAGCTGTTTTCTTTCGCCGTTTGACTTTCGTTGCTTTATTTGATTTGATTCTTTTTGCAAACCGGAGTTCTAAGTTGAACATCCTGGTTAGATATTTTACTCGAGTTTTACCTGTGCATTAGATGAGTACTTATTGTATGCTTGTTTGTTTGTCTGCGATAGAATACCCGGAGTGCGCCGCCTGTTACTTCGAGTCTCTAGGTTTCGCGGATCATCAGCAAGGCAAGTAACACTTGATCATACCTATTCTCATACCCAGTTTTTATGCATTAGATCTATCCTCAAACATTGCATTGACTAGGATCTAATTAAATTGTGGGATGGGAAGTAGATTGAGGTAGTACCTATTACCTGTTTTATTTTCAAACCTTTGGGAGTTACTTCTACGTTTGCTTATTATGCCATGCTATGCTAGTAGACGTGGATAGGGTGAGTGAATATCCATGACAGATGTGAGATTGTTAATTAATGGTTTATTTAAGGTGGCAACTTAAACACACATCTGGGTGGATTGAGGCACCTGTTTTCTAGCAGGACTTGCCTGTATTTCTTCGGACCGCCACCCAGGCTCAAAGGGATCATGAGATTATTCAAACTAGAAACTTCCGTGTGCAGCCACATGCTATTATGGGCTCTAGCATAGTTGACTAAGTTGTGCGAACTCTTACGGGGTGGACTAGCAGATGTAGGGGATGTAGGTTGGTACGGTCTACCCCTCATGTAAGGTGCTAGTGCTTCTGAAAGACTATGTCTCGGTCATCCGTTTCTCAAACATCATGTAGTGCGAGAATCCAAGCGGAGGCGATCGAGTCATGTGGGGAAAAGTGCGCAAACCTCTGCAGAGTGTATAAACTAATCATGGTTAGCCGTGTCCCCGGTTATGGACATCTTGAGTATCTAGTACCTGGATATCATGTGAATTTCATCATGTTACTCTAATTAATATTGTTGGGTTTAATGAGTACTTTTTAATTGGGATTGAGAATGCTGTCAACCATTCTCAATGTTTAACAACCACCATGATAGTTAAATGAATTTATTCCTTTGAAGTAGGGAAAAATTGGCTTTATGCAAAAAACTGTAACCATAGAGCTTTACCACCAGCCAAATATGCATGTAGTATAGCCTATCTCCATTGTTATTCTCTATGTGTTACATTGCCAGCATATTCCATGTGCTGACCCGTTTTCAGGCTGCAACGTTTCATGTTGCAGACATTTCAGACGACGAGTAAGGTGCTTTTAGGTCGTGGTTCTATACTCAGTGATGCCGTTCGAGTTGATGGACTCGCTTATCTTCCAAGTCTTCCGCTGTTATCGTTTTTAGATGGCCTTAAGCCATATACATTTTAATAAGTTCTCTTTTGAGACATTCGATGTAATAAGTGTGTGATTGTTACTCTGTTATAAATCATCCAAGTACTGTGTGGATTACTGATCCAGGGATGACACTGAGCACAAAGATCAGACTGTTTGAGGTCTGGTCACTACAATGTGGTATCAGAGCACATGCTGACTGTAGGACACGGCCTCTAAGCTTAAGCCCTAGATCACTACTCTTTCTTCTCATTTCTGACTCCTCATCTTTTCTATTCTTTAGGATGGCGGATGCAAGGATCAAGTTCGCGCAACCAGATGAGAATTCACCTTTTGGATGTCACTTGAAGGAAGCCACTAGATACCTGAACATAGGAGTACCAAGCTTCACCGGGACCTTCAACGCCACTTTACCCGAAGAGGAGCGCTGGAGGATTCAAGTCTACATTCCAGGAAGGACGTTTGCACCAGTCACAGAGCCAATAGAGTTTACCTTTGATGTGCCAACATGGAGCCTAGGAAAGAGCATGGCAGCTCACATCGCCATGGGACGAATTGGAGAAGTTTACCACAACGACCTCAAGAATACTATCTACCAGATTTGTGGGCGCCGAGATGAGCATTGGGAGATGATCACCACCAGGAAGGACAGATCAATCACAGCTTATATTCAGGAGTTAAACCAACACATCCGACGCCAGGAGAATCAGATGTGCGCAGATATGGAGGAGCTACAGAAGGCTATGACCAGGATCAAGGAGCTAGAAGCAGAACTCAAGGCTACACGTAAAGACTATATGGAAGAAATCGTCGCTCTAGTAAGACAGAACGGAGACCTTAAGGAGAAGATTGGAGTATTCATGGGAGGATCAGCACCCAGAGAGGAAGAGGATGAACCTACTTGCCCAGATAATTATATCATCATCGACGACACCGACTCAGATCCCGACGACAGCGATGATGACTATGTTGATGAAGCCGGAGCAGATATCATGGAGTCTTCATCGGAGCAGTTTTTCTAGTTGACCACCATAACAGTAGTAGAATTTTCCAACATTTAATTAGTTCTAGTCCAAGCACTTTTGTAACAATAGTTAGACCGTTGTATGCCCTTGTTTGAATTGATTGGAATGATATTGAGTGTTTTTGTCTCATGTGCATATGGGTAGTGTTATCTCACTAGACCTCATTCTATTCTTAACTCTTCCCTTTAAACCCTCAGATGCCTCCGAGACGCGACTCCGAGTTTGTTTTTCCGCCAGAGATCACTCAGTTGATTCAGCAGCAGAATACCTTGATTCAAACATTGGTACAGAACCAAGGCAACAACAACCCACCACCACCACCACCTGTTGACCATCTGGCACGTTTCTTAAGGTTGAATCCGCCGGTGTTTTCCAGTAGCACCGAGCCGATAGTAGCAGATGATTGGCTCCGTAAGATAGGAAGGGAGTTGACTACTGCAGGATGCACAGATGGAGAAAAGGTGAAGTTTGCCGCACATCAGCTTGACGGACTCGCAGCAGCATGGTGGGAGAATTTTACAGCCACTTACCCTGTAGACACTGTCACATGGAATCAGTTTCAGCAAGCTTTTCGTACTGCCCATGTTTCAGCAGGAGCTATGGCCATGAAGAAGCGTGAGTTTCGCAACTTACGCCAGGGAGGACGGACAGTTGGCCAGTACATGGATGATTTTAGTAAGCTAGCACGTTATGCCCCAGATGACGTTGCTACGGATGCAGCTAAGCAGGAGAAGTTTCTAGAAGGACTGAATGATGAGCTGAGCATGCAGTTGATGGTAGCCACTTTCAATAACTACCAGGAGTTAGTAGATCGTGCTCTTATGATTGAAGGGAAGCAGCAGCAGATTGACAATCGTAAGAGGAAGTATGGACAGGGGAAGTACAATTCTGGAGCTCAGCAGAAGCCACGCTTTACCCCAAAGTCAGGAGGGCATTTTCAGCATACTCATGGAGGAGGCAGCTCGCACAATCACAATGGCACAAGGAATGGGAACGGGAATGGAGGAAGCAATGGACAAAGCCGCACCAACCCGTCAACACCATCCAAGGCAGACCTGAGCCATATCACCTGTTACAAGTGCCGCAAGACGGGGCATTATGCAAATGACTGCCCAGAAGCCCAAAATGGAAATGGCAATGGAAGCTCAGGAAAGAAGCCGAACCCTTTCAACAGGGGGCAAGTAAACCACATTACCGTGGAGGAGGTTGAAGCTCAGCCAGATGAAGTAATAGGTAAGTTTTTGGTTAAGACATTTACTGCAGTTGTTCTTTTTGATACCGGTGCATCGCATTCATACATATCAAGGGGATTTGTGGAAAATATAAATTGCCAACCCAAGCACTTAGGTCACCCATGCTAGTAACCTCACCCGGAGCAGAGTATACGGCTAGTAAATGGTGTGATCGACTGCCATTAAGGATTGGACACCATGTATTTCCCTCGGACCTAATAGTTTTGAAATCGCAAGGTTTGGATGTGATATTAGGCATGGATTGGTTATCAAAGTATGAAGGGAACATTGATTGCGCCAGTAAGACAATTTTGCTTACTACACCAGAAGGGATAAGGATCAAGTATGTATCATGGCATGAGCCGAGGAGAGCACACATAAATTCCTTATCAAGAGTTGTGCAGGAGGAAGTACCAGTGGTAAAAGATTTTTCTGATGTATTTCCAGAAGAGTTGCCAGGCATGCCACCGGATAGAGACATTGAGTTCTTAATTGAGCTACTGCCAGGCACCGGGCCAATATCCAAGAGACCGTACAGGATGTCAGCCCAAGATTTGGAGGAAATCAAGAAGCAGATTAAGGAGTTGTTGGACAAAGGTTTCATTCGCCCAAGTTCTTCGCCTTGGGGATCGCCAGTACTTCTAGTGGAGAAGAAGGATGGATCGTTAAGAATGGTTGTTGATTATCGCGGATTGAATGAAGTAACAATCAAGAATAAGTACCCATTGCCAATGATCAATGATCTGTTTGATCGGTTGCAAGGAGCTAAGGTGTTTTCCAAGATCGATTTGCGATCGGGGTACCATCAGTTAAAGATTCGGGAGCAAGATATACCGAAGACGGCTTTTACCACCAGATACGGGCTGTATGAGTATACCGTTATGTCATTTGGTCTGACTAATGCCCCAGCCTATTTTATGAACATGATGAACAAGGTTAGACTGTTTAATTAGTTCTAGTCCAAGCACTTTTGTAACGATAGTTAGACCGTTGTATGCCCTTGTTTGAATTGATTGGAATGATATTGAGTGTTTTTGTCTCATGTGCATATGGGTAGTGTTATCTCACTAGACCTCATTCTATTCTTAACTCTTCCCTTTAAACCCTCAGATGCCTCCGAGACGCGACCCCGAGTTTGTTTTTCCGCCAGAGATCACTCAGTTGATTCAGCAGCAGAATACCTTGATTCAAACATTGGTACAGAACCAAGGCAACAACAACCCACCACCACCACCACCTGTTGACCATCTGGCACGTTTCTTAAGGTTGAATCCGCCGGTGTTTTCCAGTAGCACCGAGCCGATAGTAGCAGATGATTGGCTCCGTAAGATAGGAAGGGAGTTGACTGCTGCAGGATGCACAGATGGAGAAAAGGTGAAGTTTGTCGCACATCAGCCAAATAGTTAAATGAATTTATTCCTTTGAAGTAGGGAAAAATTGGCTTTATGCAAAAAATTGTAACCATAGAGCTTTACCACCAGCCAAATATGCATGTAGTATAGCCTATCTCCATTGTTATTCTCTATGTGTTACATTGCCAGCATATTCCATGTGCTGACCCGTTTTCGGGCTGCAACGTTTCATGTTGCAGACTTTTTAGACGATGAGTAAGGTGCTTTTAGGTCGTGGTTCTATACTCAGTGATGCCGTTGGAGTTGATGGACTCGCTTATCTTCCAAGTCTTCCATTGTTATCGTTTTTAGATGGCCTTAAGCCATATACATTTTAATAAGTTCTCTTTTGAGACATTCGATGTAATAAGTGTGTGATTGCTACTCTGTTATAAATCCTCCAAGTACTGTGTGGTGTCAGCATTACTGATCCAGGGATGACACTGAGCACAGAGATCAGACTGTTTGAGGTCTGGTCGCTACACTAATGTTAACTAGGAGGGTGGTGGTGGCGAGAGCATCGGGCCAAAACCGAGGGGGGCCATTGGAGTTAACAAAAACATGCGGACGCAGTCGTTAAGAGTGCGGAGAATGTGCTCAGCACGGCCATTCTGATGGGAGGTGTAGGGACACGTGAGACGAAAGGTGGTGCCGTAGGAGGCGAGAAGCTGGCGAGTGGCAACGCTGTCAAACTCGTTTCCGTTATCAGTTTGTAAGGCGATAATAGGGCGCCCGAACTGGGTGGTGACGTAGGAGTAAAAGGCTGTGAGGGTGGCGAGTACATCGGACTTGCGACGGAGCGGAAACGTCCACGCAAAGTGAGAGAAATCATCAAGTAAAACTAGATAATATAGAAAACCCGTGTTAATCGCCATGGGAGATGTCCATACATCACTATGAAGTAACTGAACGAAAAGGTAGAAATAGTGTTTGACGCGCTAAACAGAACATGTTTGCCGAGACGGCAAGCATGACAAGTGTGCTCGTTGAATTTATTACATGAAAAGGAAAAACTCTTGAGAATCTGACGAAGGACGGTGGAGTTGGGATGACCCAACCGTGCATGCCAAAGATCTACGCCGGCAGAGAGGGCGACCGGAGAGGCGGTGGTGGTGGTGGCAGTGGAGGCGGAGTGCACCGGATAGAGATCATCGGGGTTGTCACATCGGTGCAGAACCATCTGTGTACGGGAGTCCTTCACAGAGAAACCAAGACCATCAAATTCAACAGTGAGAGGATTATCACGAGCAAGACGATGAACGGAGACAAGATTTTTAATTAGGTCAGGTGAAACAAGAACATTAGTCATATTAATCAGTGTGGAGTTAGAAGGAAATAAACCGTGACCGACATGAGTAATGGGCAAAGAAGAACCGTCACCGAGGGTGATATGGTTCGAGGTGGTGACCGAAAAGGAGGAAGCAAGGTTACCGGGGTGCGATGTCATGTGGGCGGTAGCCCCCGTGTCCATGTACCAATCGCCGCCACCTCCGTAGTTGGAGGGAGACGGCACCAAGTGCAGCGGGGCGAGCAGTGCGGGATCCCATGGGGCCGGAGGGAGGGGGTAGCCTCCGGGCTGAACTGGCGCGGGAGGCGGCGCGAAGCCGCCGAGCAGCGTTTAGCCGCTGGACTGCTGGAAAGCATCGGCCGAAGGAGGCGCCGGTAGGGGCACGTAGCTACCCCCACCTGCCTGGTAGGGTGCAGCGGCGTAGTGCGCCTGAGGCCCGGTCGGGTGTGGCCCGAGGATGCCCGGAGCCCGTGGGACCGGCATATGGTAAGCATTGACCACGTCGGTCCACAGATTGGCGCAGACAG
>NC_041383.1:548128993-548181595 GCF_002162155.2 Triticum dicoccoides
CTGCTGCTGTTGTGGCCCCGGGCGACCGCCGCCACCGCCCTGCTGCTATTGCTGAGGGGCAGGTGGTGCGGGCGAAGCCGACGGTAGGGGGAAGTACACTGGTGGCGCGGGCGAACGTGGATGAGGCGCGCGAGCAGAGGTGCCCCGCGAGACGTCTCGGCGGCGAGGGAGGTGTGGTGGACACGAGCTTTGACCTTTTTCATCAGGCGTTCCTCCAAGCGTAAATACGTGGCGACGGACTGGAAGGTCGGGTTCGACAGAGGAGAGGTTCGAGGCCGCGTTACCGAAGTCCTCATTGAGGCAGGCGGTGAGAGTGCTAAGCATGAGCTCGTCAGACACCTTAGCGCCTATGTCGCGGAGCTCGTTGGCAAGCCGCTTGAGGTGCATGGAGTAGACATTGATGGAGGAGTCATCTTGGTGGCACCCGAAAAATTCCTGGTGCAAAAACACAAGACGTTGAAGCTGATTATTGGTGAAGAGGTTGTTGATCTTGGTCCACACGACACATGCGTCGTCATCCTCTGAGACGACCGTGTGGAAGATGTCTGGCGAGACGGTGAGGTAGAACCACCGTATGAGGGAGGCCTCAATGGCCGCGCAGTCCGGATCACCCGCCATGAGATCACCATCAACGGACTCGTCGACGTGCTCGAGGAGGTGGTACTCGCGGAAGACGAGGTTGAAGTAGGTCTTCCAGGCGTAGTATGAGGAGTTGGACTGGGAGAGCTTGATGGGGACGCGGATGTGGATGTCAAGATCGTGAATGGGGGTGGCGTCGGGCTCGGGACCGGTGAATGGATTGGAGTTGCTGGAGTGGGGGACGCCATGGAGTTGCGTCGACGCGGGGAAGAGGTCGGCGACTCGGGGGCTAGCAGCGGCGGCGCGTGTTAGGGTTTGGGAGAGGAGGCGTGCGCGGCTAGGGTTGATGGGGAGGGTGCAGCGACGGCAGGAGAGGGGTGCGGCGGCTGCGGGTTGTTGCGGCGGCGGCGTACAGCGGCGGCGGCGGCGGCTACGCTGGAAGGAGCGGCGGCGGCGGCGGCTGTAGATCGGTGACTTTCTGATACCCTGTTAGTTGGAAAGAGGAGATTGCATGCATCGATAATTCATTGATCGTGTGCATGATGCACATATATAGGTACAGTGTGGACCGGCCTCTACTTGTCTCCAAAGATGTACAAATATACGAGGGAGAGAGAGAGATACAACGGTATAAATACAGACCCTAGTCCTATACACATGCAGTGGACAACGTACGCTCAGCACTGATTATCGGTTTTTATGTCCATTTCAATCTTATAGGATTAGCATAGAATGTTTGATGTCATTAGAGAACAAATGAATGGTAAAATAAAATAAAATAACTGAAGTGGATGCTCCTATGGAGTGAAGTGCCCATGATTCCTTAGGAATTTTTTTATATAAGATTCAATCATATCTTTACCTAATAATAAAGCAAATTGGGTTTCCTTCGTCCGTCATGCCATTTTTTCAGAAAAGTCCCTCTATTTCAGAGAATTCAACCTGCAGTTCTGTTTTAAGGTAAAACGAAGCGTTATTTTCGTATTTTACACAAAAGTCCCTGTCTTTTCTTTAAATCAACCCGCCATCCGGATTTAAGTCACAACCGAACCGTTATTTTACATTTTCCGAAACCCCCCTGATGTTTTAGGTAATTCATCCGCGGATCATATTTAAGTCAAACAAATATTTTTTAAAATCATCCATATCTTTTAAACCGTAACTCCGATTTGAACATGTTATACATGAAATTTGATTAGAAAAATATGTAGAATATGAATATGAGATTATTTTTACCTGTTAAGTATTTTTAAATATTATTTTGGAATATATTTGAGTCAAACCAAATGATTTTCTAATTATCTGTATCTTTTAAACCGTAACTTCGATTTTAACATATTATATATGAAATTTTATTAGAAAAATGTGTGGAATCTAAATATGATATTAATTTTACCTGTTAAATATTTTAAAAATATTGTTATAGAAGCAAACGTATAATTTATAGCGCAAGATCCTTTTTTTCATACCGGCGGCAATCCAAATTGCAAATAAATACCCCACTATAACCATATACAAAAAAGAAAACATCGATAACTACACGTGCATACCTCCGAAAAATGTCGCAAGGGAAAACAACAGATTTCTCATCTCGAGAGTGAGAGAAAGCGAGCGAGAGAGGGGGGGAGGGAGAGGGAGGAGAGAGGGAGAGAGAGACGCCTTAGGATTAACCATATTCAATACACATTTTTTGTTGTTTTGTGTGAACACCAAGGCTATCGCCGGCGAGGGTGAGAAGGAGGATAAGCGGCAACACAAATATGATGCCTCGCAAAAATAAAGGAGATCGACCTATTATGGTCTTGAGTGATGGTTGTTGAGTTAAGAGTGTGTGTTATGTTTTCTCTCCCGTTGCAACGCACGGGCTCTTTTGCTAGTGAATCAAAAGATTTTAAAGGCATCTTCAATGCCGACTCTCAGAGCGGACACAGTATTTGTCTGTACACACAAAATGAGAGCCGGCCATCCAACATTATACGTCAAATGTTCGTTAAGTCTCTATTAACTTTAAAAAATAGGCTTCCACCAAACTTGCAGCAAACCCATGAAAGCCTATCTAGGACATGGCTAATGATACTACTAGCCGGACTAGTACTGCTAACGAGGATTTTTAGCACTAACACACGTCATGCAAGCAAACTCTAATGTGCACTACTACACCACGTAGAGCTAGCATCCGCCAATTTAACACTAGCATGTTTAGTAGCTTCCGTCAAATGCTAGCATGTTTTAACTAGTGTTTCACTCGTTGCTAGCACATGAAGTAAATTGCTTCCGCCAAAGATGAATCTCGCTGATTAATGGTAGTGGCTTCTGCCAACATGAAGCATGTGATTAGTGGTTTTCGCCAAACATGGTAGCAGCCTCAAATCCTTGCATGCTAATCACCTTCCTTCCGTCACCAGCGGTCTTTCACCATCGAGATAGAGAGGAGAGGAGGGTATGTGGTGGCTTTTGGTCATCATGTGGATGCCCGGACTACTCCCTCAAAACTCCGGCGGGTTTACTTTCAGCTTGGGGGAAAACGGACAAGCGGACGCGTCCACGGACAAATGTGGATATGTTGGAGGGCAGAGTGCACCCGAACAGCTCGGTTCAAATATTTGCGGGCTTTTTGAGGAATCCGGTGCCCTAAACCTTCAAAAATCCTAGAAAATACCTTTGAATCAAAGGAGCCCCAAAGTTATTGTGGAAAGGGTGTAGCTAGGTCTCAGTCGACTTAAATTTAACCAAGTCTCAGTCAGGTGATATAACATTATAGAGAGAAAAAGAAAAACTAAAAACAAAACTTTGAACATGTGACAATGTAAGATTTCATGGATATAGCATCGACAGAAACTAAACAAGGCCTCAGTCGACCGAGACTTATCAAGACTGTTATGGAAATCCTTTGAATCAAGATGCTCTAGAGTTTGCGCCCCTACATGTTCGAGCAGCCTATTAATGCCGCCTGTGTACTGTACGTGCGTGGCATATTTACGTTTTGCCGGAGCTCCGGCACTGAAGACCAGCCAGCCGGGGCGACGGAGCACGCGCGCCTCCCTAGGCCGGTCCCGCAGTGAGGGTGACGGTGTGACTATTCCGTATAACTGGTGTTACACCGAAGCAGGCAATGAGTACAACCCGCACAAGATGACGAAAACGGAGTCCCGCAGCATGCATGCACGCGCAGACGGAGTTAAATGCGGAGAGAGGGGCCGCTCCCGGCCGGGAAAGGCCGGTACGTGGAGCTCATCTACGCCCATTCCTCCGGCTTAACGCCGGGCATTCATGGAGCCCCCACCCCACCGCTTCCTTCCTCGCTGGATTTAAAGTTGCCATCGCCGAGTTGGTGCAATACGTCCGGCGTCCGCGTGCGTCGGCGCCCCGCCCCGCCCGACGTGTGCAAAGCCCAGGACGGCGATGAGTCCAGGCCAGAGAACGCTTCCCCGATCTCGCTCGCCTCGCCATCATCGCCGTGACCCCATCCCGTCACATGCACCACAGCGACCGGTCGCTAGCCTAGCCGCGCGCGTGTGTGCATCAGTACATGTACCTCTATCTCTCTGCGTGTATGCCAGTGAGTATGCATGTCTAGTGCGCGCCATGAGCAGGCATCGTATGAAGAGATCCTGTGCCGGTGGTGGCGCATCGCATTCGCGTGCCGTGGTGATGCACGGTGACGAGCTGCGCCATGCATGGTCTCTGATCAAGCTCTGTGCCCTCTGATGCATGGCCGGTGCACGTATTGATTGATTGACGTGCGAGCAAACATACATGCGCAGGCAGGCAGGCGCAGCAATGGAGATGTGCATGGACGACCGGCCGGCCGGCACATGCAGCGCAGCAAATTAACCTCTCGGCTGCAGCGTCCATAAAGCCATGTTTCATCGTTTCGGGGATCGGCTCGGACCACACGGCCGCGCCGTGCTCTACCACCCTTTTGCACCCCCGCAGGTCATTTATGTCCACCGTACCACCTCTCCGGCCCTCTCCACTCTCCACGCCACGGTCCTCCGGTACTCCTCTCTACTCTACCTATGCTTCCTTCCGATACATAAAGCCCGGGCAGCTAAGCTAGCAGCCTCCTCCTCCTTCCCAGCAACGCACAAGCAACGCACCACTCTCAGCAGTAGTCGCCAAGCAAACCGCAGCAGCTCCTCCCTTTGGGCGCCTCGCCACGGTGCCCAACCCCATGGCAGCACAGAGCCCTCGCCATGCCAGCACAGGCTTCGTCCTGGTGCGCTCCTCCGTGACCAGGCTCAAGCTTCCAGGGTCCAAGGAGGGGCCATCGGGGAGCTGGGCACGCCGCGCGCCCCGCGCCCCGCTGATCGACCACCGGCTCTATCCTCCCTGAGCTCTTCTGCGCCCCACCTCTTCGCCTTCCCTCTCTTCCGCGTCACCGTTCCTTGGTGTGGTCTTCAGGCATTCAAAGGAGTTCTTGCTGTTGTTGCACTAACCGCTGTTCTTGACCTTGCAAGACTTTGCCCTGCCAAACACCCTTCTACCAGTATTCAATCCCATACTCATCCATACCAACCCTCTCATCTCCCGCCATCCCGTCTATCCCTCTTGAGCTTTTGTGACTGGAACATCTAGCAGTAGATCGAGTTTGCGTGTGATGCTGCTATATATCTTTGCCCAATAAGATCGTATGTGTAAGTTTCTGTGGCATCTTGTGTCACCGCTTCAGCCATCTTGGCTAGACCGTATTGTATTGCTCTTTCTTCTTTCCGGTGAGTTGATGTTTAGTTAGGTTTTTGTCTTGCTCGGGTTGTTGTTTGTTGTGTCGGCGAGATAAAGCTAGCCAAGATTTTACTTGTAAGCCTAATGTTGTAATGCGTGTCCAGTTTCTGTCCCATCTTATGTCACCACTTCAGTCATCTTGCCAAGTATATTGTACTGTATATTGTTCTTCAGTTCTTGTTTCCGATCAGATGAGTTGCTGTTTAGTTAGTTATTGTCCTCCTCCATTGCTGTTTGTTGTCTCGGCAAGATAAGCTAGCTCAGATTCTACCTGTAGCCAAGCTTAATGTTGTAATGCATGTGGAAGTGGAATGAACTAGTACTAAGATATATTGTCCAGTTGCAGCTTGAAACGTGCAGGTTAATTATCACAAGTTAAGTGCAACATAACATGTGCGTCCAGCGTCCACGTGAAAGTCAGAGCAGTCTTAATTTGCCGGGCATATTCGCACGCTTGTACGTGCAGTAGATAGCGCCGTTTATTATGTATGATCTGCACCGTATGACTGGGCCCTGTAACGTACTCCCTCCGTTCGAAATTACTTGTCTCGGAATGTATCTAGATGTATTTTTTTAGATACATTCATTTCCGAGACAAGTAATTCCGAACGGAGGGAGTAGTAATGAAGAGCATGCGCAGCAGCGTTGTTGATATGTTGTGCACCAGCTGACCGGCTCTTGATAGCACGGCCACAACCATGCATACAGAACGAACGCTAGCATGCCCCGGGCCATTCAGACATCAGAACTCACATTAACTAGCAAACGTTTACTGAACCCTGGGAGGAAGATAGTACTCCCTCTGTGAACTTTAGTGCCGTAAAACGTCTTATAAAGGAGTGGTATCTAGCTATGATTGATCGTACCAGTATGCTTTATAAGAGCATCTTTAATAGAAGGTCATATGTAAAAATATCTACTTTTGGATCTTCGAGAGCAGAAAACACTGCTTCAACAGACGATCCATATATAAAAAAATTAGACTATCGCCTCCCGGAGATGTAAAATTGAAAACTTTGTGATGCAAATTTACATCACGAGATACCGCCTCGCGACCGCCCGCCCACGACCGAGCACCAGTCGCCGAAAGTCGCCGCCGCCACCGCCCCAAATCGCCGCCGCCGCCGCCCTAGCTCGCGTCGCCTCCCCCGCCGGAGGGCGTCTCGCAGCCGCCCCGGCGCCACCGTTTCAGGAAGCAGCCGCAGCTGGATTCGCCGACTCCGGCGGTCCTACGGCCCATATAGCTCCGCTCCGCCGGCTGCCGTGCTCCCTTCTCCTTTGCGCCGCCGTCCGCAGCAGCGACCAATCCAACTGTTGGGCATCTTCTTCCACCCCGCGCACAAGGTGTTCGATGGACATGTATAATTTTTTTATGTTGTTTTTAGATGTTTTTTGCAATATGTGCGGCTGCACAGTGGTTGAACAACAGTTGCGCGGCCGCCGGCCGGTTTTGCATCTTTGTTTTGGACCATCTGTTGAAGTTGCTCTTTTTTTTACATCTCCGTTTTGGACCATCTATTGGAGTTGAGCCTTTTTTGAAGATGTAAAAAGCATTTTTTTTGTGCTTCAAATTTGGATCATCACTGGTTTCGACCACCAAAATATGCATTGTCTATTAGAGATGCTCTAAACAGAGAACCAAGTCTTGCCTTAAATCACAAGCATGTTCACTGTGTATTGATACGACTTGACAATCCATTCGTCGAGCACAAGTACTCCCTCCATGTCATAATATAAGTGTTTTTTATACTAGTATAGTGTCAAAAACGCTCTTATATTATGATACGAAGGGAGTAGTTTTCTTACATGCTTTATAAGGATTATTTTTTTTGGTTTCCTTATGCTTTTTACTCTTGCAGCACATGTCGCCGTTTACGTATGTTGTGCACCGTATGACTGGGCCTGCAATGATGGGCATGTGCAGTAGCGCTCTTAATATGTTGTGCACCATCTCACTGGGTCTTCGTACGGGCACAACAATGCACACAGAACGAACGCTACTCCAGCCATTCAGAGGTCAGAACTCACATTAACTAGCAAACAGGTCTGCTTCTCAGGCTCGCATCAACCACTGTTTGCTCAACTCTGGGAGGAAAAATAGCATGATCGATCACACGACACAGACTAGCCTGTCCAATATGAGCAGTTTATTCTCTGTAAACAGAAAACCAAGTCCTTTTAACAACAGGTCAAATGCAAATGCAATGCAAGGCATCTTTTCCGGATATTGACATAGCCCCCATTCGGTTCCCCATATAGCTAGCCATTCTAAATCCCAGGACAGGCATGCTTAGGTTAAGCAACGGGCAATGAAACCTCATTTCAGAATGTAATTCATTTAATAAATGTGAAAAGGCATGTCCTCAATGACAGAATACATAAGCATGCTGAATTATTTGTGCAACATAGAGAAAAGCATCACTTGCTGTTCTGCAGCGATTGCTGGAAGAGAGTACATGACAGGAGCATAAATTCCAACCACAAGACAGCAGTAGCGCTGACACGAAAGCAATTGAGGAGACTCAAACAGATGATTTAGAGGGGCCCTGCAAATGTCCCGTTCTCCCTCTGCTCGTTCCACTTCTCAACCTGATTCAGTGAGACCAAAAAAAGCTGATGACACTGAAGAAAACAAGGCAATGTTGCTACTGTTAACATTTAACAATAGAAGTTCCATGAATTTGCTTGCTTTTGAACCAAAGAGAGGTGATAGATATGGTCTAGCACGCAACATCACTCAAGCATTGAGGCATGGAGGAACTGTTCTGCGCGAAGTGTAAAATTCAACATTGATTTTTCAACCCTCAAAAGACTGGTATATGAAATGGTCAGCTGAGGACAAAAAGAATAACTCGAGCAGGCATAGTGAATATGTGATAAATCAAGGTTCGGCATTGTTGTAGCTGTATGATAAATCAAGCAATTGCCAGTTTCCAAAATGGAAGCAACACGAGGCTTCTGATGCGCCTTTTTTTTTCAGATTCACAAACTATATTCATTTCCTCAGGTCAATTCATTTGCAAGAGAGGTAACAGGTTTATGCTTGTCGAATCCTAATTATTCTACATTAGCAGTTTTTGTTTTTGTTCACTGTGACCTCAGATGCAGTCTGCAAATTGCTGCTACAGATATTATTACTGCTAGAGTATCCAAATAACTTTAAAAGGTTAATAGTAAAGTCAAACAAAGAGAAACTCATGTGCTACTTCCTACCACTACAGAGTCATACACATATACTGGCATAAATAACTAACTTGATTCAGATAGATTTGAAAATTGAGAAGCAATAGTCTAGACTTAGATGTAGTAATTCATGTAATATATTTCTTACCTTCTGGCAAGTTCACTATGCATTGACTATTGCAGTGGAAACAAGGACCATTTAATTCAACTTCTAAAATCTACTGAAAACTAAGACTGTACTGTTTAAAATCAAACATCAACATATAGTGCCTTTGCAATTGAAGGTAATGATAATGGTGGCAGTTATACACTATACAGTATAGCCACAGGGAGCAAAGCCACTCACCCATTCAGCTGGGCAAAGAGATCGGTAGTACTTGGCAAATTTCTCACATTCAGCAGCTTCATCCCCCTTGGCACTCACACACCTAGTTTCATGAAAGTTCACATAGTTAAGAAATGTTGAACATATTTAGCGCATGTAAGTTGTAAAGTTATTGCACCATATATACCTGTGGAACTCAACATAGCGAGTAAAACAGTGCCTAGTTTGGTTGGTTGTAGGAAAGCGGAAGTCAGCAGGTGCTGTTTTAATCTCAATCTGGTAAACAAGCAAAATAATATTGGTAAGCTCGGACGGCATATGGAGCACAGAAATAAAAGTAGACAACATTTTGGAAGATGGTTACAAGGTTCAAAACGACAAAAACTTAGAAAAGGGTTATCGGTCAAACTTCCCGATAAACAATAACCAAGGCGGTGAAGTTCTCTAGAGTGAAACATGGATAAAGTTTCCAGCAAACTATCTTGCAGTTCAAGTCAGACGGTGGCATGTATAAGTAAACGGTACGTCTGAATCCGGTACTGCGGTGGTGGTAGAATCTTTTTCTAAACACCACTCACGTTGTACTGCAGATAACAGGAGAACGATAACCAAACCAATCTGACGAATCTCCTAAACATTAAGCATCCAATGCCATCACATATAACACTCATCCGCTGTCTTTCAAACAGGATAACACTGAAATACAGCCCAATCAGGTAGGTTCTGAGTCCATCGTCCCTAATACACCCGACAAACAGTAACCGTTGCGTGGTGGTAGAGTTTCCTAGAGTAAAACATGGATAAAGTTTCCAGCAAACATATCTTGCAGTTCAGTCTAATGGTGGCATGTATAAGTAAAATGGCACATCCGGATTCGGTACATGCGGTGGTGGTAGAAGTTTTATCTACATACTACTCTCATTGTACGGCATATAACAAGAGAACGATAACCAGATCAATCCAACGAATCTCCTAAGCATTAAGCATCCAATGGCCATCACATATACCACTCATCCGCTATCTTTAAAACAGGCTAACACTGAAAAACACCACCGCGGCAGATGGGTTCTGACTTCTGAGTCTATCGTCCCTAATTCAACACTGATGACGCACATCAAATCACATTACAGAGCCAGCCAGCCCTGAGAATTCACCTTAAGTTCAAAAAAAGATCTTGGGAATTCAACGTTCCGACTTTTGATCTAGTACGATATAGGATCTACCAGGAAAAATCCGTAAATTACCCAATACAGCAAGACGCTAATCGTGCAAAATGGAACGAAGCCAACCCCACCAATCGCCCAGAATGAATAGGATGCGAAACAGAAGGACCTAGGGTTCAGGACGAACACAGCTATCGCAACCTACATCACGCGCAGATAGGCGCCCCACGGCACAGATCCACGCGGCGAGGAGCCGACCAACTCTAACCGCGGCGCGATCGACGAACCGATGAATGCACCCTGCGCTGTGTTACAGGGTGAGCCGGCAGAAGATTCGTCCGGGAGGGAGAAGGGGATCCTGGAAGGTTCTCTCACCTCGGCCATCTCGTCGGAGGCTGGAGATCGGAGGCGAGGAAGGAATCGCGGCGTCGCGGACCGGACAGACGGGGGCTCGACGGGAAAGGGGAAGAAGGAGGAGTGAGGGGGGGCCTGGTCAAGGCGGAGCTTAATATTCGGAACTGGCCCGTAATAGTTGTGGGCTGTATGGGCCGAGGCAGGCTCGAAGGTCCATCGACTATCAGACCTTTCCTTCTTCTAAAAAAACAAAAATCAGACCTTTCCTTTTTTGCAATTAAAATAAACGGCAATTTAAGCATGGCAACCCGAACGTTTTTTATGGCAACTTTAGTCATGTGAGGTTGACAAACATTATAATTTTCTGAAAAAAACAAACTGAGACAAAGTTTCCATGTCTTAACAACTAAAGTTGACATCCCGCGTCAACTAAAGTTGTCATGTAAAAACGTTCAGGATGAAATGCTTAAAATCCGAAAAACGTTCGGATTATATCGGGGTCCAAAAGAAATCAGACCTTCATACCTTTCCTTTCTTCGCTCAAAAAAATCCAAACCCTTTCCAGGTAGTTCTCCTGCTCCGCCTCGCACGTTACAAAGGTCACTTCCATCTTCACCCGCTACACGTGCAACACTTTTTTTTGAGAAATTTGTTGATCTATTCATCAACTCTTATAGCCTGTTTGGTAAACACTCAGATAGGGGAATGAGAGTTTACACAAGGGTGTCGGGGGGGAGAGGGGGGGTAGGCATGAGAAGTAGAGTTTTACGCCCATTCCCTTGTTTGGCATATGATGGGAATTAGTGTGGGATAAAATTCTGCTCACGAATTTACAGGGTACCCTCTGCAAAGAAATCAGTGGGAATTGGCTTTCTCAACTCCCATTCCCCTTCCTACTTAAACTCCCATTCCCTCTAATCAAACAGTGAACTTTTAATCTCCTCACCCCTCAACTCCCATTCCCCATCTCTAATCCCCCAACCAAACACGTTGTTAAGGTAGTACAAAAAAGACTAGAAGTAAAATTTACATATAGGTCCATAGACCACCTATCGACGACCACAAGCACTTGAGCAAGCCGAAGGCGCGCCGCCGTCATCGCCCATCCCTTGTCGAAGCCGGGCAAACATTGTTGTAGTAGACGGTCAGGAAGTCGTCTTGCTAAGGCCTCATAGGACCACCGCACCAGAACAGCAACCGTCGTCGATGAAGATAAGCATAGACCAGAAGGATCCAACCTGCAGACACACAAACGTAGACGAACGAAGACCGGATCCAGTCAGATCCACCGAAGACAAACGCCGACCGGATCCCTTGAGATCCGCCGGAGACAAACCTCCACACACCTTCTGACGATGCTTGAAACATCACCGAGACATGGGCTAAGTGGGGAGGACCTTATTCCATCTTCAAGAAGCCGCCGCCGCCTCATCTTCTTGAGCATGGCACAAACCCTAACAAAACTCAGAAAAGCATCTCAAAACGAAGCCCTCCCGCCGGCAAGGGTCGGGATCCACCATGCCTCCATGATCCAATGACCATAGAAGATGAGGCGGACCGACGACGCCGGCGAGAGGCAAGGAAACCCTAGATGAGAGTTCGCACGTGGGTAGGAGCGAAGAGTTACGTGGCGCAATTGGACACTTGTGGCAAACAGATTATTTTGCTTGAATTTTTTTCTCACGCACGGGAGACGCACGGTTGGTTTGTTTGTGCCTTCCGTAGATATGTTTTTTCAAAACATTTATCTTCCGATCCGTGCGTCCGAATCATGAATCATTTTCACCTTTTGCATTTTTTACATTGAGATCTTCATAACTATATTCTATTTTGATAAGGTTTGGCATTTTCTCCCAAGAAAATATGTGCTTTCAACTAATAGTAACTTGAGCTTCTAAACTTATACTAAATCGTACTTCTAAGTAATGTAATTTATGCTTCCGCAGGGTAAGGTAGAGTTGTGCTTCACTTTTATGAAACACGGTTATGCTTATGCGAAAAAAAGAACTAAAAAGGAAACAAAACAATAGAAACCTAGAAAAAAACAAAATTCTTGGGAAAAAAACTCAAAAAATGAAAACCAAACAAATCAACACAAAAAGACCCGAAGAAAAACCTTTCAATGGGAGAAGTGCCTAGTGGATGGTAGCGCTAGAACGCTTCTGCATCATAGAGACTGTCAGATGGTACCCTAAAAGGTGCATACGCATGAACACACTAGTCGATAATAAATAGGTATCAAAAACGATAATATATCGTCCATTTAGTCCCCAGGATCTTAGGTGAACTCACACAGATCTTTTGTGAACATAACAAGGAAGCTTTTTTATCATAGTTTACAATGTTTTGCGGGTATACAAAGAAAGTGCACATTTTTTATACACACAAACAACTAAAAACTAATGACTCTAAATGCACACATATCACCGGAAGTACAATGCACCCTGGTGCGTCCATTTTGCATCATGCTTTTATATCAATATTTATTACATTATGGGTTGTTATTACACATTATATCTCAATACTTATGGCTATTCTTTCTTATTTTACAAGGTTTACCATGAAGAGGGGGAATGCCGGCAGCTAGAATTCTGGCTGGAAAAGGAGCAAATATTGAAAACATATTCTGCACAGCTCCAAAAATCATGAAACTCCACGGAAGTCAGTTTTGGAATTATTAAGAATTATTGAGCGAAGAAAGCACAAGAGGGGCCCCACACCCTGGCCAGGAGGGTGAGGGGCGCGCCCCTGTCTCCTGGGCCCCCTGGTGGCCCTCCGGTGCCCATCTTATGCTATATGAAGGCTTTTACCCTGGAAAAAATCAGAGGCAAGCTTACGGGACAAAACTCCGCCGCCACGAAGCGAAACCTTGGTGGAACCAATCTAGGGCTCCGGCAGAGTTGTTCTGCCGGGGAAACTTCCCTCCAGGAGGGGGAAATCATCACCATCGTCATCACCAACGATCCTCTCATCGGGAGGGGGTCAATCTCCATCAACATCTTCACCAGCACCATCTCCTCTCAAACCCTAGTTCATCTCTTGTATCCAATCTTGTATCAAAACCACAAATTGGTACCTGTGGGTTGCTAGTAGTGTTGAGTACTCCTTGTAGTTGATGCTAATTGGTTTATTTGGTGGAAGATCATATGTTCAGATCCTTAATGCATATTATTACTCCTCTGATTATGAACATGAATATGATTTGTGAGTAGTTATGTTTGTTCCTGAGGACATGGGGAAGTCTTGCTATTAGTAGTCATGTGAATTTGGTATTCGTTCGATATTTTGATGAGATGTATGTTGTCTTTCCTTTAGTGGTGTTATGTGAACGTCGACTACATGACACTTCACCATTATTTGGACCTAGAGGAAGGCATTGGGATTTGGGAAGTAATAAGTAGATGATGGGTTGCTAGAGTGATAGAAGGTTAAACCCTAGTTTATGCGTTGCTTCGTAAGGGGCTGATTTGGATCCATATGTCTAATGTTGTGGTTAGGTTTACCTTAGTACTTCTTTTGTAGTTGCAGATGCTTGCAATAGGGGTTAATCATAAGTGGGTTGCTTGTCCAAGTAAGGGCAGTACCCAAGCACCGGTCCACCCACATATCAAATTATCAAAGTACCGAACGCGAATCATATGAGCATGATGAAAACTAGCTTGACAATAATTCCCATGTGTCCTCGGGAGCTCTTTTTATAAGAAATTGTCCACGCTTGTCCTTTGCTACAAAAAGGATTGGGACACCTTGCTGCACTTTATTTACTTTCATTGCTCGTTACCCGTTATAATTTATCTTATCACAAAACTATCTGTTACCTACAATTTCAGTGCTTGCAGAGAAAACCTTACTGAAAACCACTTGTCATTTCCTTTTGCTCCTCGTTGGGTTCGACACTTTTACTTATCGAAAGGACTACGATAGATCCCCTATACTTGTGGGTCATCAAGACTCTTTTATGGCGTCGTTGCTGGGGAGTGAAGCGCCTTTGGTGAGTGGAACTTGGTAAGGAAACATTTACATAGTGTGCTAAAAAAATTTGTCACTTGTTACTATGGAAACTAATCCTTTGAGGGGCTTGTTCGGGGTATCTTCACCCCGACCAGAAGAGCAAAGAGTTGCTCCTCAACCTACTAAACCTACTGAAAACATTTACTTTGAGATTTCTTCGGGTATGATAGAGAAACTGCTAGCTAATCCCTTTGCAGGAGATGGAACATTGCATCCCGATTTACACCTTATCTTTGTGGATGAAGTTTGTGGATTATTTAAGCTTGCAGGTATCCCCGATGATGTTGTCAAGAGGAAGGTCTTCCCTTTATCTTTGAAGGGAGATGCATTGACATGGTATTGGCTATGTGATGATACGGGATCTTGGAATTATAAACGATTGAAGTTGGAATTTCACCAGAAGTTCTATCCTATGCATCTTGTTCATCGTGATCGTAGTTACATATATAATTTCTGGCCTCATGAAGGAGAAAGCATCGCTCAAGCTTGGGGGAGGCTTAAGTCAATGTTATATTCATGCCCCAATCATGAGCTCTCATGAGAAATGATTATTCAAAAAATTTATGCTCGGCTTTCTCCCAATGATCGCAACATGCTCGATATTTCCTGTGTTGGTTCTTATATGTTGAAGACTATTGAATTCAAATGGGACTTATTGGAAAGAATTAAACGCAACTCTGAAGATTGGGGTTCCGACGATGGTAAGGAATCAGGTATGACACCTAAGTTTGATTGTGTTAAATCTTTTATGGATACCGATGCTTTTCGTGGATTTAGCGCTAAATATGGACTTGACTCTGAGATAGTAGTTTCTTTCTGTGAATCTTTTGCTACTCACGTTGATCTCCCTAAGGAGAAGTGGTTTAAATATAATCCTCCAATTGAAGTAAAAGTAGTTGCACCTATTACAGTTGAAGAAAAGACTATCACTTATAATGATCCTATTGTTCCTACTACTTATGTTGAGAAACCTCCTTTTCCTGTTAGGATAAAGGATCATGCTAAAACTTCGACTATTGTTCGTAAGAGTAATACTAGGACTTATACACCTCCTGAGCAAATCAAAGTTGAACCTAGTATTGCTATGGTTAAAGATATCTTGGATGGTAATTTAGATGGGCATGTTATCTATTTCTATGTTGAGACTGCTAATATTATTAGACAAGATGCTAAGATACATAGACCTGTTGTAGGCATGCCTGTTATTTCTGTTAAAATAGGAGATCATTGTTATCATGGCTTATGTGACATGGGTGCTAGTGCTAGTGCAATACCCTATGACTTTTATAAAGAAATTATGCATGATATTGCACCAGCTGAAATAGAAGATATTGATGTTACCATTAAGCTTGCTAATAGGGACACCATTAAACCAGTAGGGATTGGTAGAGATGTCGAATCTTGTGTGGGAAGGTCAAATATCCTGCTGATTTTCTTGTTCTTGGTTCCCCACAAGATGATTTTTGTCCCATTATTTTTGGTAGACCCTTCTTGAATACTGTTAATGCTAGGATTGATTGTGAAAAGGATACTGCTACAATTGGTTTAGAGGATGTGTCTCATGAGTTTAATTTTGCTAAGTTTCATAGACAACCTCCTGATAGAGAATCATCTAGTAAGGATGAGATTATTGGTCTTGCTTCTATTGCTGTGCCTCCTACTGATCCGTTAGAACAATATTTGCTAGACCATGAAAATGATATGTTTATGAAGGAAAGAAGGGAAATAGATGAAGTGTTCCTTCAACAGGAACCTATTCTGAAACACAACCTACCCGTTGAAATTCTAGGGGATCTCCCTCCACCCAACGGTGATCCTGTCGGAGTAATGGGCCACGGGTAGGCTAACCCGAGCCCCAGAACCTTTCAAGACATTGGGATAAGTAGCGCCGCTTATGCCGAGTCCTAGGGACGACTCCAAGATGTGCCGAGTCCCAGGCGACGACTCCAAGTTATGCCGAGTCCCAGGGACGACTCCAAGATGTGCCGAGTCCCAGGAGACGACTCCAAGTTATGCCGAGTCCCAGGGACGACTCCAAGATGTGCTGAGTCCCAGGCGGCGACTCCAAGATAAGCCGACTCATGACCGGCGACTTCCAGAGAGGCCGGCTATGGAGAGTCGGCCGCGACTCCACCCTCGTCTCGAAGGGCGAGGAGGGGTACGGCCACAGCGTGGCCGTCCCCCCTGCTTACAAGGGGCCGGCATGGCTACAGTAAGCCATATCGCTGAAGATCTCCGGCGAGGCGTGGCACTGTTGCCATGCTTGCCCTGACCTCAGCCACAGTGGGCGGCGCACTGTGCCCACGACGCCTGCCTGTACGACCCAAAGACGGCGGGGCCGCCTGTCAGTGGGTAGATAGAAGACAGCACGAGCGCCCTGAAGACGGACCCGTGGGAGTCGGCCCCCTGGAGTCGGCCGACCCCTCCCACAGGCCCCGTGCGCCATTAACCAGACAAGATGGGGAATGGCGACAGTGAACGCACGCCAGATGGCGCTGTTGCCATGACCACATGACCAAGCTAGCGTCATCAGGAGTACCGCTACAGTATCAGGCCTGTCCGCGGGGCCCACCAGTCGGCGGGCCCCAGTAGTCGGCAGAGAGGACGATGGCCTGAGAGACAGACGGTTGGGCCCTGTGCCAGCCAAATTACCATTGTACCCCTGGGGGGTAGGCCTATATAAACCCCCCAGGAAGCCCATGCAAAGGGTTCGGACCCAGATAGAGATAGACCTTAGAGCATAGGAAGGAGAGAGCTAGCCTTGCCCTCTCCCACCTCCAGAAACAGCTCCAGGAGCACCATTGTAACCACTTTGCCATAGTGACCATGCGGAGACCCCGCAGAGCAGCAGTAGGGGTGTTATCTCCTCGGAGAGCCCTGAAGCTGGGTAAGTTCCGCCGGCGTGCATGTCTTCGCCTCATCCCGCTTCCGGGCACCGGCGACGTTCTACTCGCTTCCACCATGATAAGCCATCCTTTGGCATATGTCATACCCAACCCCCGACATTTGGCGCCCACCGTGGGGCGAGGTGCACCGTCGTCCGGAGACCTGCTCTGGATGGGAACCCTTTTCCTCCCTGGCGAGCGCAGCCAGCCCGGCACGCCAGATGGAGCCTGCGCTGATGTACTGCACGACGCTGAGATCGCCTGCGTGGCCAGCTGCCTCGCCGAGCTTATCGGTGAGGTTCTCCTCTCCGACGAGCCTGTGTCCGACGCAGGCACAAGCGGCCCCGAGAGCCTCCTCGCGGGTCTCCTCGACCAGCTCCACGTCGCTGGCGAGCCTGTCGTGGACCTGGAGTCCATAGGATCCACCGACCTGATGCTGGTCGACTCCGACATCGCGTCGCTCGACGCATTTCCCACCAACGTGGTGGTCTACGACGAGCCGCTCCCTTGCGCGGGGAGCGGCGGAAGCACCGTCACGGAGGTCCTCGTCCTCGATCACGGCGAGCGTTCCGGTGAAGGAGCACACGACCCGCTCGACGCGGCTCTGCGAGACCTCACCGTGCCGATTCCGGGAGACGCTGACGCCGAGACGCTGGAGGCACGCCGCCTTCAGCTGATCGAGGGCGCGAAGAAGTTGGCAAGCATGAGGCGCTTGTCAGAAGCCTACCAGCGCGAGATGGATCATGCCGTGGGCGGCTCGCCGGCTCTGACAGGGCCTAGCTGCCTAGGCGCGGTCCGGCAACGCGGCGCGTCAATCGCCAACTTGTTCGGGGTCGATCGCCCTGTGTATGCCACGCCCGCAAAGAACATCCGCGCCGCCCAGGCGGCGGCAGACGAGCTTGACAACTTCGAGGGCGAAGAGCGCCGCATGATGACGGAGCGAGTTTAGCAGCTCCTCGATGCGGCTGCCACGCAGAACGAAGCGGGCTGCCGCACGGAGGCGCCGCAGCGACAAAACGATGACCCGCCACCCCGCCGAGACCAAGGCGCGACGTCTCGGACGCCGACTGGCGGGGCCCGCGGAAAGAAGGACAAGGAGCCGGCTGTCAGCCACAGTCGGACTCGCATCACCATCGAGCACGACCAAGACGGCCGCCCCAAGGCGGTGGAACGGCGGGACGACTATCTGCCTCCCCCTCCTCGCAGAGAAAGGCGAATCTCCCTGCCGCCCATGGAACATCCGACTCTCGGCGACCGTCTTGGCCGCCGAGAGGGAGTCGGAGAGAACGATGCCCGCCACCGGATCGACCGACTCCACTGGTCCCTGGCGCTGGAAGAAGAAAACGAGTTGGGTCCTCCCTATTTTGGACCCCGCATCTGGGATGAGCCCTTCCCCAAAGGGTTAACGCTCCCCCGAGACACGCCCAGATATACCGGCACCGTGAAGCCGGAGGACTGGCTGATCGATTACTCCACAGCCGTCAATATAGCGAACGGCAACAAGCGTGTTGCCATAAGATATGTCCCGCTCATGCTCCAGGGCTCGGCCCGGACATGGTTGAACAGTCTAAAGCCTCACAGCATCAACAACTGGGTTGACTTCACTGAGGCCTTCGTCCGCAACTTCACAAGCACGTACAAGCGACCTCCCAAGCCTCGTCAACTCTCCTTGTGCGTGCAAGGTCCCGACGAGTCCACTCGCGACTACCTCACGCGCTGGGGCGAGCTCCGGAACTCCTGCGAGGGCGTGCATGAGGTGCAGGCTATCGAGTACTTTACTGCCGGGTGCAGAGAAGGCACCCTCCTCAAGCACAAGCTTCTCTGCGACGAGCCGGAGACCCTCGATGAACTGTTGATCACAGCAGACAAGTATGCCACGGCCGACTCCTCCATGAAGGCGAAGATTCAAGTCAGTGCGACTGGCAAAGTCGTCCCTCAGGCTCCGAGAACTCCGGCTGGGGATGCAAGTCGGCGGCAACAGCAGAACGACCACCAGCGCAAGGCCCCGCAGCCGGCTTCCAACAGCCGGCAAGTGCCGACAGTCAAAGACCAACGGCCGGAGGGACCGCCTCCGGCAAAGCGGCAGAAGGGCGGCAAGTCCAACTGGTTGCCGACCTTCTCCTACGAGCAGACCTTGGATGGCCCCTGCAAGTTCCACAGCGGCGCAAAGCCGTCAAACCACACCACCCGGAAATGCCACTGGCTGACCAGAATCGCCAAGGGAGACGGCCTACTCCCTCCCCCGCCTGCTGGGCCGCCTCCACCACAGCCGCTGCAGCAGCCGGCTGTCAGGCCAGTCGGCGCGATACAAGACGAGTTCCCAGATGAGCACGGAGCCTATGTGGTGTTCACCAGTGTGGCAGACGATCGGCGCAGCAGGCGCCAACAGCAACAAGAGGTGAACGCAGTCGCGTCAAGCACTCCAGAATTCATGCACTGGTCCGAAAGGCCCATTAGTTGGAGCAGAGCCGATCACCCAGAGGTGATGCCGAGTCCAGGCTCCTACGCCTTGGTCTTAGGCGCCACACTCGCCACAGATAGGCGGGCCGCTCGCTTCTCGCGAGTGCTGATAGACGGAGGCAGCAGTATCAACATCCTGTACAAGGATACGATGGAGAAGTTAGGAATCAAGCGAAGACAGCTTCAGAGCAGCCGGACTGTGTTCACGGAATTGTTCCTGGCCTTTCCTGCTCACCAATCGGCAAGATCCTGATAGACGTCCTCTTTGGGGACAAAGATCATTTCCGCCGAGAGCCAATTTGGTTTGAAGTGGTGGACCTTGAAAGCCCGTACCATGCGTTGCTTGGCCGACCAGCTTTGGCCAAGTTCATGGCAGTCCCCCACTACGCCTACCTCAAGATGAAGATGCCGAGTTCCAAGGGAATTCTGACCGTGGCCGGCGACTACAGAAAGTCGTCCGCTTGCGCGGCCGAAAGCAGTCGGCTAGCCGAGTCCTTGGTGATCGCGGCTGAGAAGCGGCTTCTCAATTGGGTTGTGGCGATGGCCGGCAAGCAGCCCGAGATGTCGCCCGACCCCAAGGAGTCGGAAGCATAAGGATCATTCAAGCCGGCCAGAGAAACGAAGAAGATACCTTTGGACCCGGAGCACCCAGAGAGGTACGCTGTCATGGGCACAAACCTTGACAGCAAATAGGAAGGCGAGCTCGTCGATTTCCTCCGTGAGAATCGAGACATCTTCGCATGGTCCCCTAAGGACATGCCTGGTGTACCGACGGAATTCGCCGAGCACAAGTTACATGTCTGTTCTGATATGAAGCCCGTCAGGCAGCCCTTGCGCCGCCTATCAGAAGAAAAGAGAAGAGTTGTTGGAGAAGAAATAGCCCGGCTCCTGGCAGCCAGCTTCATTGTGGAAGTGTTTTTCCTAGAGTGGCTAGCGAACCCAGTACTGGTGCTGAAGAAGAACAAGCAGTGGCGGATGTGTATCGACTACACAAGCCTCAATAAAGCCTGTCCCAGGGACCCATTTGATCTACCAAGAATTGATCAGGTGATAGACTCCATAGCCGGATGCGAGCTGTTGAGTTTTTTGGATGCATATTCTGGATATCACCAGATCAAGCTGAACCCGGCTGACCGACTGAAGACTGCCTTCATCACACCGTTTGGTGCCTTCTGCTATCTGACCATGACGTTCGGCCTGAGAAATGCCGGCGCCACCTTTCAGCGTTGCATGCAGAAGTGCCTCCTCAAGCAACTCGGCAGAAATGCCCACGTCTACGTGGATGACGTGGTGGTGAAGACGGAAAAACGTGGAACTCTGTTGGAAGACCTCAAGGAAACCTTTGAGAACCTGCGCCGATTCCAGATCAAGCTTAACCCCGAGAAGTGCGTCTTCGGAGTACCAGCCGGCCAACTCCTTGGTTTTCTGGTCTCTGAACGCGGCATAGAGTGCAATCCTGTGAAGATCAAGGCCATCGAGAGGATGGAAGCACCCAGACGACTGTTAGATGTGCAGAAGTTCACCGGCTGTTTGTCGTCCATCAGCCGATTCATCAGTCGGCTGGGCAAGAAGGCTCTCCCCTTGTATAAGCTCATGAAGAAGACAACCTTTTTTGAATGGACTCCCAAGGCGGACGAGGCCTTTCTCCAACTAAAGAAGATGTTGACTACTCCCCCTGTGATGGCGGCTCCGACTCCCAAAGAACCCATGCTCCTATACATTGCTGCCACTAGCCGGGTAGTCAGCAAAGTCATTGTAGTCGAGCGCAAGGAGGAAGGCAAGGCGCTACCTGTCCAGAGACCGGTATATTACCTGAGCGAGGTACTGTCAGCCTCCAAGCAGAACTACCCCCACTACCAGAAGATGTGCTACGGTGTGCATTTTGCTGCCAAGAAAATTGAAGCCTTACTTTCAGGAGCATCCAATCACTGTGGTTTGCACAGCCCCACTAGCCGAGATCATCGGAAGCCGAGATGCTTCTGGCCGAGTGGCCAAATGGGTCATCGACTTGACTCCCTACACCATCTACTACGAGCCCCGCACCGCCATCAAGTCGCAAGCACTGGCCGACTTCCTCGTCGATTGGGCTGAGACCCAGTATCTGCCACCAGCGCCCGACTCCACCCATTGGCAAATGCACTTCGATGGCTCCAAGATGCGCACCGGCCTGGGAGTCGGCGTCGTCCTCACTTCCCCCAAGGGTGACAAGCTCAGATATGCGTTGCAGATCCATTTCGCCGCCTCCAACAACGTGGCCGAGTACGAGGTGCTCATCCACGGGCTCCGGCTTGCCAAAGAACTCAGCATTCGCCGGATCCTGTGTTATGGCGACTCTGACTTGGTGGTCCAGCAATCATCTGGCGATTGGGATGCCAAGGACGCAAACATGGCGAGCTACCGCTTCCTTGTGCAGCAACTCAGCGGATACTTCGAGGGGTGCGAGTTCCTCCACGTGCCAAGGAACGACAACGACCAAGCACACGCCTTGGCACGAATCGGCTCCACCCGCCAAGCAATACCATCCGGCATCGCCCTTCAACGCCTCCTCAAGCCGTCTATCAAGTCGTCACCAGAATCAGACTCAATCTTTGTGCTGGCTCCACCCGAAGAAGTCGAATCCGACTCCAAAAAAGCCACAGTCAAAGCCGGCCCGGGGACTTCAGAACCCGGCCCGGGGACTGCGGTGACAAGACCAAAGACTCCAGAACTCGGCCCAGGGACTGCTCCAGCTGGCCCGGGGACTTCATCAAGTCAGCAAGCGGCTGCGGACTCCAACCCGCCGCCTCCCAGCCCAGCCGCCCTTGTCCAAGTCGCACTAGTGGCAGTTGAAGAAATAGCAGCACCCTCATGGGCCCAGCCCATCCTCAAGTTCCTAGTAAACAGAGAGCTGCCAACTGACGAAATCTTGGCTCGGCAAGTGCAACACCGAGCAGCAGCCTATACCATAGTCAACAGAGAGCTGGTCAGGCGCAGTGTCACTGGCGTCTACCAACACTGCGTCGAGGCAGAACAAGGCCAAGCAATTCTCAGAGACGTCCATGAAGGTGAGTGCGGTCACCATGCGGCCTCAAGAGCACTCGTCGCCAAAGCCTTCCGGCATGGTTTTTTCTGGCCGACTGCCCTAGAAGAGGCCAAGGAATTAGTCCAAAAGTGCAAGGGGTGCCAGATGTTCCGTTCCAAGCCACTTCAGCCAGCTTCCGCACTCAAGACTATCCCCATCGCCTGGCCCTTTGCAGTCTAGGGCTTGGACATGGTGGGACCATTCAAGACGGCACGAGGTGGCTTGACTCATCTACTTGTCGCAGTGGACAAGTTCAACAAGTGGATAGAAGTGAAACCCATCAAGAAGTTGAATGGTCCGACTGAAGTGACTTTCATCGCCGACATCACAACTCGGTACGGCATCCCGCACAGCATCATCACCGACAACGGCACAAATTTTGCCAAAGGCGCCTTGGCCCGTTTCTGCGCGACGCAGGGCATCCGACTGGACTTAGCGTCCGTTGCCCATCTGCAGTCAAACGGCCAGGTGGAGCAGGCAAACGGCCTCATCTTATCTGGCATCAAGCCTCGACTGGTCGAGCCGTTGGAGCGATCGGCCGGGTGCTGGCTTGAGGAGCTGCCGGCCGTCCTCTGGAGTCTGCGCACGACTCCAAACAAGTCAACCGGCTTCACACCCTTCTTCCTCGTTTACGGTGCCGAAGCCGTCATCCCGACGGACATAGAGTTCGACTCCCCGCGAGTCACTATGTACACCGAGGAAGAAGCAGAAGAAGCACGTCAAGACGGCGACGATCTGCTGGAAGAGGGCCGGCTGTTGGCACTTAGCCGGTCCAGCATCTACCAGCAGAGTCTGTGTCGATACTACAACAGGAAGGTCAGGCCAAGATCTTTCCAAGAGGGCGACCTTGTGCTCTGATCCAGCGAACAGCCGGCCAGCACAAGCTGTCGGCGCCTTGGGAAGGCCCCTTCATCATCAGCAAGGTGCTGGGAAACGACTCCTACTACCTAATCGACGCTCAGAAGCCCCGAGCGCGCAAGAGGGACGACTCTGGCAAAGAGACAGAGCGCCCGTGGAATGCAAATCTTCTCCGAAGATTTTACAGTTGATGCAGTATGTATCACGCTACCCTTTTGTATTAAAGTACCAAGACTTTGGGCCCCCCGAGACGAGCTCGGGGACTGCCCTTTTTGTTATCTGTATGATAAGAATTATGCCTTCGAGTATATTACTCTTTGTTAATGCCGCTTGGCACCGGGCCCGACTAGTCGGCCCGGGGACTCGCCGCCTCGCGCTATGAGAAGCTTCCCGCAGTCAGACAAGTAGTGTGCGGTGCCTAATTCGTCTCCTGACAAAGCCGTAGCTCGCAGAGCGACTGTTTGGTGGGCATGAGTGAGGAAGAACGGGCGCCCACGCGAAAAATGGCTAAGGACCCAAAGCACGAACATAGCCTAAGACGGCCTCCAGCATCTCTGAAGAAAAAGCCGACTCATGAGTAGTCGGCTCGCCGCTTTATACTAGCCTCTATTAAAGACAGTCGACTCTTTAGTAGTCGGCTCGCCGCCTTCTATCCAACTTGTTAAAGAAGACTCTAAGATGGTCGAGTACCTGCCTTCCCAAAGTAGCCAAGCATTTGATCCAGCGACAGTCCGCAGAGCGGTTGTCCGACTGGCAAAGCAGCGACTAAAGGAAGGCGGCAAAGGGAAAATCCTAAAGAGCAATGAGCAAGGAAAGATAGAACTCGGAATCGATATTTACATAGCATAGGCCCTTGGCCGAATCTTCGAACAGAAGTTCAAATTACACCCCGCGGGTGGAATTGTGCAAATTAATAAGTTCTTTAAAGACTTTCTAGAGCAGACAAAATAAAGCCAGAAGGCAGCCTAGGGAGCAGCAGACGGGTTCGGAGGGTCGGAGGAGACGGCGGTGTCAGGCGCCGGGGCGGCCGGCTGGGCAGTCTCGGCTTGATAGCCACCGGCGGCAGCCGGCCCGGTCGGACGCGGCTCGTTGCTGGAGGCACGGTCGAGCTGAGGCTGGTCGCCCGCTCCGACTTCTGGCATCTCCGTCTCGCCTTCATCCTCCGCCTGCCTTCCTCCTCGGTGCTGGAGTCAATCACCTCCGCCGAGTCCTCGCCGAAGTCCGGGTTCATCCCGAACCACTCTGGCGGCACCTCCTCGCCGCCTGCAGCCCGCTCGGGGACGAAGACACTGGTGTCCGTGTAGTTGGCAATTGCCGCCGCACGCTCGACAAGGGCACCCTCCAACGCCACCAGTTCTGCCTGGGCCTCTGATCGGAACGCGGCCAACCGGTCCAGGTCCAGCCCTGGATACCACGGCTTGACGAATTCCAAGGCCCGGCATGCTCCGGCCCGGGCCGAGGAAACCTTCCAAGCTTCAAGACGGCCAGCTGCGACCTCCAGCCAGTCGATGGTCCGACTGGCGGTGCGCAGGGCCGGCATGTCTGGCCACAGAGCGGCAACCGCCTGGGCGCCGGCACGCTGAAGCCGGCGCATCAGCCGATGGGCCGGACAAAGACGGGCCTCAATGCTCAGAAGCTGCTTGTCGTCCGGGGGGCGTTAGCGGCAATCTCCACGCCGCTTGCCCTCCGCACCTCGCGATCAGCCTCGATGGCCTGAGTGACTGCCTGCGAGTGGCCAGGGAAGAAGTCTGCCAAGACAAAAAAGAAGTGAGTCGAAAAAATCAGAAATCGGCCCGACGTATAGTCGGAAGCTCGAAGAAAGAAAGGAAGGAAACTCACCGTCGACGCTGTCCTCTATCTCATGGAAGCCGGAGGTCAGCATCGCATCCCTGTCAGTCCAGGAGGAGCGCTCGCTCTCGAACTCAGCCAGGAGAGTGGCCTCCTTCTTCTCGGCCTCGTCCTGCGCCTTCTTGAGCAGCTCCTTCTGCTCGGCCAGCTGCGCAGCCAGCAGGTCGCGCTCTGCGGCAAGTTTGATGCACTCTTCCTCCTTGGCGCACAAGGTGGTGTTGGCCTCGCCCAGCTGCTGCTGAAGAGTGGCGTTGGCCTCTGAAGAAGAAAAAAGAGGAAAGACGATAAGTCATCAACAAAGAAAGTCGCTGAGAAGATCCGGCCCGACTGCTCAGCAGTAGGCCCGAATCTCGGGGACTACAGCCCGCGGGTGCGCCAGCGCGCCCCCGCGAAAAAGAAGAAGGACTCACTCTGGCTCTCCGACAAGTCGACAGTCCGCCTGCCTAGGTCCTCAACATTGCGGTTGAAGGCGGTAGCGCGGAGGTTGTGATACTCCTGCAATAAGCGTTTCAGACGAAGTTAAATATTTGGAACTCGCCAGAGGGAGTTCCGAACCGCCTGCTCAGCAGCCGGCCCGAAACTCGGGGACTACACCCAATGAGTGCGCTGGCGCGCCCCCACAGAGAAGAACAAGAAAAACAAGAATCAAAAAGAAGAAGGCATACTCGGACGGCTGTTCGCGCTGCCAGATGCGCCCTAGTGCAGTTTTAAAGGGCGTCGCCTTCAGCTCGCAACTTCGCCTGGACGTCTAGAAGCGCTTGGTTCAGCGGCCCTGTGCCGCCTCCGCGCGACCACCCAACGGGCGCGGCGCTCGTCGCCTCGGCGTCTGGGATTGCCGAGCTGGCGGCACCGGTCTCCTGGGGTCGCGGCGCCGAGGTCGCCCTCTCAAGACGGCGGCACACTGGCGAGGCGACTTGGAGAAGTAGCCTCACCTCGGACTCGTCCACAGTCGGCGGCACCGGCGGGCCCGCCGGCTATTCTCCATGCGCGCCCCCAGACGGCGGCGGAGGTGGCGGTGGCGGCACGAGCGTGTCCGACATGGAGGCCTCGCCGCTTTCCTTCCCCACAACGGGGTTCTCGATGCTGGCTTCCCCAGTCTGCCCCGTGAACTCCGGGGGCGGCAGCGCGGAGGACAGTGGGGTGACGAACAACGCCGACTGGCGGCGCGCGGCCTCCTCGACTTGCTGCCTTGCTACGGCGGCGGCTTCGGCCTCTTCCAGTTTTTTCTGGGCGGAGGCCGCCGCCTTCTCGGCCTCCGCTTTCTCCAAGCGGTCGGCCTCCTCCTCGTAGCGCTTCTCCCGCGCGTTTTGCTCCATTGCCTCCCGAAGGTCGGCGGCAGGGTCAACCCGCCGAGTGTTGGCTGACGTCTCCGCCGACCCCATGACGGAGGGGACGACGACCCTCTCAAGGGTGAGGGGAGCCCTAAAGCGAAAAAGGAATGAAAGAGAGAAACTCGGACGAGATTCACCGAAGGAAAATAAGGACAAAGGAGGAAACACTTACGCAAAGACTAGCGGCGGCCTCTTCACTTCCTTGCGGAAGAGGTTGGCCCTCGCGGCCGCTCCTCCCATTTGGTCGCGGCGGCCGCCCCCTTGAGCTTCTTCAGCTTGCCGCCGAATGAACTCGGCCCAGTCTGGCGCCTCTTCAAGCCGCCTTGGCCGGCCAGGCCGGCGGAGGAACCCACGCCCGATGGGCCGACCCTTGGCTGGTGGCGCGGGACGACTTCCCCTTCGGCGTCGTCTTCAGGCCAGTCGGCGAAGGTGGCCGAGGGCCTGAGGCCGCCTTCCGCTCCTCCTCCCCCGCCTTCGGCGTCGGCTTCCATCGCCGCCGCCCCCAAGTCGGGGTCGTCAACATTGCTCTCCGCTCGGTCGGGGACGAACTCGCGGGGCGGTCTCGTGACGCCGGCTGCGGGCTGAATGAGGGGGTTCTAATTCAGAGAAACCAATGAAAATTAGAAGTCGGAGTCAGCTATGAAGAAGGCAAAGGAATAAAGAGATGCGACTTACCACTAGAGGGGGGTTGGCGCACGAGTACGGCTCCTTGCCGAACTGCCAGTCCTCCCGAGCTCGTAGTTTGCGATGTGGTTCACCATGTTTGCCACCTCTGCGCAGGGCATTTCCCTGGTGCACATCTGACTCGGGTCCCGGTGGTCGCTCATCTGACTGATCAGATGAGGCGGCCTTGAAGAGGGAGGACTCGGCGCACCACAAAGGCGGCCAGCAAGTCGGCCCCAACGAGGCCCTCCGACTGCGTCAGAACTCGGAGCCGCGCCACGGCAGCGGCTCCGGCGGGAGTCAGCGTCTTGGCTCGATGAGACCAGCTGGGGAGCCTCCCAGCCGGTGTGCCAGCTTCATAAGGCAGCAGATTGACCCAGTCCCCGTCGGGGGCAACGCTCTTCACGTAGAAGTACGACCGTTGCCACATCTTCACCGATTTGATTAACGAGATGGCGGGAAACGGATTGTCGGCCGTCGACTGCCGCATCGCGATGAAGGCGCCGCATTGAGCCGGCACACCGGCGACGTGCGTGCCGAGCTTGGATGAGAAGAATTCTCCCCACAGCTTGATGGTGGGGAGCACGCCGAGGAAGCCTTCGCACAGGGTGGCGAAGGCAGACAGCAGCACCACCGTGTTTGGGGTGAAGTGGTGCGGCTGAAGCCCGTGGAACTCTAGGAAGGAACGGAAGAAGCCGCTCGCCGGCAGCCCCAGGCCGCGCATGAGGAGCGAGCGGAAGATGACCCACTCGCCCTCCTCCGGCGCCGGCAATATCTCCCCCTCCGGCGCGGCGCGAGCGCGCACGAGGTTTGCGCCGGGGAGGCGGCGCGTCCTGTGGAGGAACTCGATGTGGTCATCATCCACCTCCGAGCCGTCCCACACGCCGGAGCGCACGGCGGGAGCCGCAGCGGCGGAGGAAGAGCTCATTGCTGTTGGTGCGGTGTGTTTTCTGCTCGACGGCGGCAAGAGGAAGGAAAGGAGGCAAGAGGAGGCGGGGGAGCAGGGAAGATGGGCGCGCGTGCTTTGCCGCTCCACTCCCCCCCCCCGCCTACTTATAGCCTTGAGGGCTGAGAAGCCGATGGGGTGGGTGTGGGATTAACTGCGCGCAGGACCCCACGCCCCCCACGAGTTACCCCACGAAGTTACTGCGCGCAGTAACGATGTGGGAAACCCAACCGTCTGCACGGCCACAACGGATCCGTTCGCGTGCCAAGGCGTAGTAGTGGCGGGCCCCGCCTGACGGCCCGTCCCGTCGCACGCGTGGGTAGGCAGACTATCCTCGCTGCGTGGCACCACGCGATAGGACCGCGGCGGGCGGCCGCGGGGAAGCGTATCAGGCACGCCGCCTGGTCTCCCGCCACGACTTTTGAACTCTTTACAGAGCAAGACGGCCCTCTGCGAATCCGACTTTCGGACAGTCGGCCCGAAGGAAGACGGCAAGTGAAATCCTAGAAGAATGAAACTGTTGAGGCCCCACAACGCGGTATCCGCGGAGCCTCACCAGCTTCGGGGACTACTATCGGAGTAATGGGCCACGGGTAGGCTAACCCGAGCCCCAGAACTTTTCAAGACATTGGGATAAGTAGCGCCGCTTATGCCGAGTCCCAGGGACGACTCCAAGATGTGTCGAGTCCTAGGCGATGACTCCAAGTTATGCCGAGTCCCAGGGACGACTCCAAGATGTGTCGAGTCCCAGGCGACGACTCCAAGTTATGCCGAGTCCCAGGGATGACTCCAAGATGTGTCGAGTCCCAGGCAACGACTCCAAGTTATGCCAAGTCCCAGGGATGACTCCAAGATGTGCCGAGTCCCAGGAGACGACTCCAAGTTATGCCGAGTCCCAGGGACGACTCCAAGATGTGCCGAGTCCCAGGCGGCGACTCCAAGATAAGCCGACTCATGACCGGCGACTTCCAGAGAGGCCGGCTATGGAGAGTCGGCCCGCGACTCCACCCTCATCTCGAAGGGCAAGGCGGGGTACGGCCACGGTGTGGCCGTCCCCCCTGCTTACAAGGGGCCGGCATGGCTACAGCAAGCCGTATCGCAGAAGATCTCCAGCGAGGCGCGGCACTGTTGCCATGCCTGCCCTGACCTCAGCCACAGTGGGCGGTGCACTGTGCCCATGACGCCTGCCTGTACGACCCAAAGACGGCGGGGCCGCCTGTCAGTGGGTAGATAGAAGACGGCACGAGTGCCCTGAAGACGGACCCGTGGGAGTCGGCCCCCTGGAGTCGGCCGACCCCTCCCACGGGCCCGCCGTGCCATTAACCAGACAAGATGGGGAATGGCGACAGTGAACGCACGCCAGACGGCGGCGCTGTTGCCATGACCACATGACCAAGCCAGCGTCATCAGGAGTACCGCTACAGTATCAGGCCTGTCCGCGGGGCCCGCCAGTCGGCGAGCCCCAGTAGTCGGCAGAGAGGACGATGGACTGAGAGACAGACGGCTGGGCCCCGCGCCCAGCCAGATTACCATTGTACCCCTAGGGGGTAGGCCTATATAAACCCCCCGGGAAGCCCATGCAAAGGGTTCGGACCCAGATAGAGATAGACCTTAGAGCATAGGAAGGAGAGAGCTAGCCTTGCCCTCTCCCACCTCCAGAAACAGCTCCAGGAGCACCATTGTAACCACTTTGCCATAGTGACCATGCGGAGACCCCGCAAAGCAGCAGTAGGGGTGTTATCTCCTCGGAGAGCCCTGAAGCTGGGTAAGTTCCGCCGGCGTGCATGTCTTCGCCTCATCCCGCTTCCGGGCACCAGCGACGTTCTACTCGCTCCCACCATGATAAGCCATCCTTTGGCATATGCCGTACCCAACCCCCGACAGATCCCGTGATTGAACTCAAACCATTACTTGATAATCTTAAGTATGCTTATCTTGATGAAAAGAAAATATTTCCTGTTATTATTAGTTCTAACCTTTCAGAGCAAGAAGAAGAAAGATTATTGAAAACTCTGAAGAAGCACCGTGCTGCTATTGGATATACTCTGGATGATCTTAAGGGCATTAGTCCCACACTATGCCAACACAAAATTAATTTGGAGGACGATGCCAAACCAGTTAGAGATCCTCAATGATGATTGAATCCTAAGATGAAAGAACTGGTAAGAAAGGAGATACTAAAGCTCCTTGAGGCAGGTATAATTTATCCCGTTGTTGATAGTGGTTGGGTAAGTCTTGTCCATTGTGTTCCTAAAAAGGGAGGTATTACTGCCGTTCCTAATGATAAAGATGAATTGATCCCGCAAAGAATTATTACAGGTTATAGGATGGTAATTGATTTTCGTAAAATAAATAAAGCTACTAAGAAAGATCATTACCCATTACCTTTTATCGATCAAATGCTAGAAAGACTATCCAAACACACACATTTCTGCTTTCTAGATGGTTATTTTGGGTTCTCTCAAATACCTGTGTCAGCGAAGGATCAATCAAAAACTACTTTTACTTGCCCTTTCTTACTTTTGCTTATAGACGTATGCCTTTTGGTTTATGTAATGCACCTGCTACATTTCAAAGATGCATGATGGCTATATTCTCTGACTTTTATGAAAAGATTTGTGAGGTATTCATGGATGATTTATCTGTTTATGGATCCTCTTTTGATGATTGCTTGAGCAACCTTGATCGAGTTTTGCAGAGATGTGAAGACACTAGTCTCGTGTTGAATTGGGAAAAGTGCCACTTTATGGTTAATGAAGGCATTATAAGATTTCCGAGAGAGGTACTGAAGTTGATAAAGCTAAAGTTGATGCTATTGAAAAGATGCCATGTCCCAAGGACATAAAAGGTATAAGAAGTTTCCTTGGTCATGCCGGTTTTTATAGGAGGTTCATTAAGGACTTTTCTAAAATCTCTAGGCCTCTGACTAATTTATTGCAAAAAGATATTCCTTTTGTCTTTGATGATGATTGTGTAGAAGCATTTGAAATACTAAGAAAGTTTTGATCACTGCACCTATTGTTCAGCCACCTGATTGGAATTTACCCTTTGAAATTATGTGTGATGCTAGTGATTATGCTGTAGGTGTTGTTCTAGGGCAAAGAGTTGATAAGAAATTGAATGTTATCCAGTATGCTAGTAAGACTCTTGATACTGCCTATAGAAATTATGCTACTACTGAAAAAGAATTCTTAGCAGTTGTGTTTGCATGTGATAAGTTTAGACCTTATATTGTTGATTTCAAAGTTACTATTCACACTGATCATGTTGTGTTTAATATCTTATGGAAAAGAAAGATGCTAAGCCTAGACTCATTAGATGGGTTCTCTTGCTCCAAGAATTTGATTTGCATATTATTGATAGGAAGGGAGCTGAGAACCCTGTTGCAGACAACTTGTTTAGGCTAGAGAATGTTCTTGATGACCCACTGCCTATTGATGATAGCTTTCCTGATTAACAATTAGCAGTTATTAATGCTTCTCGTACTGCTCCTTGGTATGCTGATTATGCTACTTACATTGTTCCTAAATTTATACCACCTAGTTTCACATACCAACAAAAGAAAAGGTTCTTTTATGATTTAAGACATTACTTCTGGGATGACCCACACCTTTATAAACAAAGGAGTAGATGGTGTTATTAGACGTTGTGTACCTCAGCATGAACAGGAACAGATCCTACGCAAGTGTCACTCTGAATCATATGGAGGACACCACGCTGGAGATAGAACTGCACATAAGGTATTGCAATCCGGTTTTCATTGGCCTACTCTCTTCAAAGATGCTCGTAAGTTTGTCTTATCTTGTGATGAATGTCAAAGAATTGGTAATATTAGTAGACATCAAGAAATGCCTATGAATTACTCTCTTGTTACTGAACCGTTTGATGTTAGGGGCTTTGATTATATGGGACATTTTCCTGCCTCTAATGGTTATACACATATTTTAGTTGTTGTTGATTATGTTACTAAGTGGGTAGAAGCTATTCCAACTAGTAGTGTTGATCATAACACTTCTATTAAAATGCTTAAAGAAGTTATTTTTCCGAGGTTTGGAGTCCCTAGATATCTTATGACTGATGGTGGTTCACATTTTATTCATGGTGCTTCCCGTAAGATGCTTGCTAAGTATGATGTTAATCACAGAATCGCATCTCCTTATCACCCGCAGTCTAGTGGTCAAGTAGAGTTGAGCAATAGAGAGCTCAAATTAATTTTGCAAAAGACTGAATAGATCTAGAAAGAACTAGTCCAAAAAACTTGATGATGCATTATGGGCCTATAGAACTGCATACAAAAATCCTATGGGTATGTCTCCGTATAAGATGGTTTATGGAAGAGCAGGTCACTTACCTCTTGAACTTGAACATAAAGCATACTGGGCTATTAAAGAGCTCAATTATGACTTCAAACTTGCCGGTGAGAAGAGGTTATTTGATATTAGCTCACTTGATGAATGGAGAACCCAAGCCTATGAGAATGCTAAGCTATTCAAAGGAAAAGTCAAACGCTGGCCTGACAAAAGGATACAAAAGCGTGAGTTTAACGTAGGTGATTATGTGTTATTATTCAACTCTCGTTTAAGATTTTTTGCAGGAAAACTTCTCTCTAAATGGGAAGGTCCTTACTTTATCGAGGAGGTCTATCGTTCCGGTGCCATAAAAATCAACAACTTTGAAGGTACAAGTCCGAGGGTGGTGAACGGTCAAAAAATTAAACATTATATCTCAGGTAATCCTATCAATGTTGAAACTAATATTGTTGAGACCGTAACCCCGGAGGAATACACAAGGGACACTTTCCAGAATGTTTCAGACTCCGAAAGGGAATAGGTATGTGGTACGGTAAGTAAACCGACTCCAAAACAATTCTAATGACAATTTCTATCCGTTCTGGAATATTTAAGAATTTTGGAAAGAAAGAAGTAGTCCGGGAAGGACACAAGGCCTCCACGAGGGTGGAGGGCGCGCCCACCCTTCCTGGGCACGTCCCCCCTGTCTCGTGGCCACCTCGTGTGTCTCCCGGAGTCCGTTTTCTTGCACGTTATGTATTTTGGTCGGTAAAAATTCATTATATAATCTCCCGAAGGCTTTGACCACCGTATCACGCAAATATCCTCTGTTTTCGTTTAGAGATGTTTCTATTACAGATTTAGAGCAATATGTCGTCTCAGGATTCGGAAGGGAAAAGCTATGTGGCTGATTACCTTGCAGACTCTAAAGTCTACAGGGACCTGGGGCATGATGGCTGGACCACTGAAGAAGAGGAAGACTATGAGCCTAAGGGAATAAAGGAAATATGCCCTAGAGGCAATAATAAAGTTATTATTTATTTCCTTATAACATGATAAATGTTTATTATTCATGCTAGAATTGTATTAACCGGAAACGTAATACATGTGTGAATACATAGACCAACATAGTATCACTAGTATGCCTCTACTTGACTAGCTCGTTTATCAAAGATGGTTATGTTTCCTAACCATAGACAAAAGAGTTGTCATTTGATTAACGGGATCACATCATTAGGAGAATGATGTGATTGACTTGACCCATTCCGTTAGCTTAGCACTTGATCATTTAGTATGTTGCTATTGCTTTCTTCATGACTTATACATGTTCCTGTAACTATGAGATTATGCAACTCCCGTTTACCGGAGGAACACTTTGGGTGCTACCAAACGTCACAACGTAACTGGGTGATTATAAAGGAGTACTACAGGTGTCTCCAAAGGTACATGTTGGGTTGGCGTATTTCGAGATTAGGTTTTGTCACTCCGATTGTCGGAGAGGTATCTCTGGGCCCTCTCGGTAATGCACATCACTATAAGCCTTGCAAGCAATGTAGCTAATGAGTTAGTTACGGAATGATGCATTACGTAACGAGTAAAGAGACTTGCCAGTAACGAGATTGAACTAGGTATTGGATACCGACGATCGAATCTCGGGCAAGTAACATACCGATGACAAAGGGAACAACGTATGTTGTTATGCGGTTTGACCGATAAAGATCTTCGTAGAATATGTAGGAACCAATATGGACATCCAGGTTCCGCTATTGGTTATTGACCGAGAATAGTTCAAGGTCATGTCTACATAGTTCTCAAACCCGTAGGGTCCGCACGCTTAAGGTTTCGATGACAGTTATATTATGAGTTTATGAGTTTTGATATACCGAAGGAGTTCGGAGTCCTGGATGAGATCGGGGACATGACAAGGAGTCTCGAAATGGTCGAGACGTAAAGATCGATATATTGGACGACTATATTCGGAGTTCGGAAAAGTTCCGAGTGATTCGGGTATTTTTCGGAGTACCGGAGAGTTACGGGAATTCGCCGGGGAGTATATGGGCCTTATTGGGCCATACGGGAATAGAGGAGAGAGGCCAAAAGGAAGGAGGCCTGCGCCCCCCCTCTGGTCCGAATTGGACAAGGGGCGCAGCCCCCCTTTCCTTCTTCCTCTCCCCCTCTTTCCCCTTCTCCTACTCCAACAAGGGAGGTGGAATCCTACTAGGACTAGGGAGTCCTAGTAGGACTCCACACTTGGCGCGCCCCCTCCTAGGGCCGGCCTCCTCCCCCCTTGCTCCTTTATATACGGGGGCAGGGGGCACCCCATGACACACAAGTTGATCTATCGGATCGTTCCTTAGCCGTGTGCGGTGCCCCCCTCCACCATATTCCACCTCGGTCATATCGTCGCGGAGTTTAGGCGAAGCCCTGCGCCGGTAAAACATCATCATCGTCACCACGTCGTCGTGCTGATGGAACTCATCCCCGAAGCTTTGCTGGATCGCAGCCCGGGGATCGTCATCGAGCTGAACGTGTGCTGAACTCGGAGGTGCCGTACGTTCAGTGCTTGGATCGGTCGATCGTGAAGACGTACGACTACATAAACCGCGTTGTGCTAACGCTTCCGCTTACGGTCTACGAGGTTATGTGGACAACACTCTTCCCACTCGTTGCTATGCCATCACCATGATCTTGCGTGTGCATAGGATTTTTTTTTGAAATTACTACGTTCCCCAACAGGGAAAGGAGGAGACGTGTTCAGACGAAAACGAAGCCCCATTGCCTCAACCTGAGGACATGCATGTGGAGTTTAAAAAGTCAAGCCTCCCTAATAGAGCAAAGAAGCCAAAGATCGAGTTTATTCCTTTTCGTCTCTTGCAGGAAAATAAACAGGAATTATGCAAAAGAATATTAAGTCTTGAGCAGGAGATCGATGACCTAAAGGAGCAAAATACTATACTCAAGCATAAATTGAGGAAGAAGCCTACATCATCAACAACTCCTACTTCACCACCTCCGAGGACATAATCACATGGGTATGGGCACTCCCCTTGGCAACTGCCAAGCTTGGGGGAGGTGTCCCGGTATCATATCACCATCACACTCCTATCTTTACCGCTTTACTTAGTTCGATCCCTTTTAGTAGTATCTTGATCTAGTAGATTGAAGTTTTGGTATGAATTAGTTTTGAGTTTTGCTTTGTGATCTCTTTATGTAATTGAGTCTGCGAGCTATCTATAATAAAGATTAGTGTTGAGTCAAGGGCTTTGCTATCTTGCCATGATCTTGAGAAAGTAGAAAAAATAAAAAGAATAAAAGAGTTCATATTGATCTTGTGGATAATAACGACTTCACACATAGAAAGTATGAGGCATAAAAGTTGTTGAGAGTTGACAAACATAGTTTGGTCATCGTTGCAATTAATAGGAAGTAATAAGGAAAGAGAGGTTTTCACATGCAAATATACTATATTGGACATCTTTTATGATTGTGAGCACTCATTAAGTATGACATGCTAAAAGAGTTGATGTTGGACAAGGAAGACAATGTAATGGTTTATGTTTTCTCACATCTCAGTTAAAGTATATTGTCATTGATCTTCCCAACATGTTGAGCTTGCCTTTCCCCCTCATGCTAGCCAAATTTCTTGCACCAAGTAGAGATACTACTTGTGCTTCCAAATATCCTTAAACCAGTTTTGCCATGAGAGTCCACCATACATACCTATGGATTGAGTAAGATCCTTCAAGTAAGTTGTCATGTTGTAGGCAATAAAAATTGCTCTCTAAATATGTATGACTTATTAGTGCAGAGAAAATAAGCTTTATACGATCTTGTTATGGAAGCAATAAAAACGATGGACTGCATAATAAAGGTCCATATACAAGTGGCAATATAAAGTGACGTTCGTTTGCACTAAGATTTTATGCATCCAACCCTAAAAGCACATGACAACCTCTGCTTCCCTCTGCGAAGGGTCTATCTTTTACTTTATGTTTTTACTTTGTGCTTGAGTCAAGGTGATCTTCACCTTTCCCTTTTTCATTTTATCCTTTGGCAAGCTCCTCGTGTTTGAAAGATCTTGATATATATATCCAATTGGATGTAAGTTAGCATGAATTATTATTGTTGACATCACCAAAAGGTGAATACGTTGGGAGGCAACACAATAAGCCCCTATCTTTCTCAGTGTCCGGTTGAAACTCCATAACCACAAGTATTGCGTGAGTGTTAGCAATTGTAGAAGACTATATGATAGTTGAGTATGTGGACTTGCTGAAAAGTTCTATTCTTGACTCTTTCTGATGTTATGATAAATTGCAATTGCTTCAATGACTGAGATTATAGTTTGTTAGTTTCCAATGAAGTTTCTGAACCATACTTGACATTGTGAATTGATTGTTACTTGAGCATAAGAAACCATATGATAAAATTTATTTATGTTGCTGTTATAAGAATCATCATGATGCCCTCATGTCCGTATTTTATTTTTATCGACACCTATATCTCTAAACATGTGGACATATTTTTTGATTTCGGCTTCCGCTTGAGGACAAGCGAGGTCTAAGCTTGGGGGAGTTGATGCGTCCATTTTGCATCATGCTTTTATATCAATATTTATTGCATTATGGGCTGTTATTACACATTATATCTCAATACTTATGGCTATTCTCTCTTATTTTACAAGGTTTACCATGAAGAGGGGGAATGCCGGCAGCTGGAATTCTGGCTGGAAAAGGAGCAAATATTGGAAACCTATTCTGCACAGCTCCAAAAATCACGAAACTCCATGGAAGTCAGTTTTGGAATTAGTAAGAATTATTGACTGAAGAAAGCACAAGAGGGGGCCCACACCCTGGCCAGGAGGGTGGGGGGCACGCCCACCCCTACTAGCCGCGCCCCCTGTCTCCTGGGCCCCCTGGTGGCCCTCCGGTGCCAATCTTCTGCTATATGAAGGCTTTTACCCTGGAAAAAATCAAAGGCAAGCTTACGGGACGACACTCCGCCGCCATGAAGCGGAACCTTGGCGGAACCAATCTAGGGCTCTGGCAGAGCTGTTCTGCCGGGGAAACTTCCCTCCCGGAGGGGGAAATCTATTGGGGAACGTTGCAGAAAATTAAAAATTTTCCCACGGTTTCACCAAGATCAATCTATGAGTTCATCTAAGCAACAAGTCATGGGAGAGAGATTGCATCTACATACCACTTTGTAGATCGCGTGCGGAAGCGTTCAAGAGAACGGTGATGATGGAGTCGTACTCGCCGTGATTCAAATCACCGATGACCAAGTGCCGAACGGACAGCACCTCCGCGTTCAACACACGTACGGAGTGGATGACGTCTCCTCCTTCTTGATCCAGCAAGGGGAAAGGAGAGGTTGATGATGATCCAGCAGCACAACGGCGTGGTGGTGGATGCAGCAGAACTCCGGCAGGGCTTCACCAAGCTGCTGCAGGAGGAGGACGAGGTGTAGCAGGGGGAGGGAGGCACCAATGCACAGGGTGCGGCTGCCCTCCCCCCTTCCCTCCTTTATATAGGCCCCCAGGGGGGGCGTCGGCCCTGGGAGATCCAATCTCCCAAGGGGGCGGCAGCCAGGGGGGTGGAGTGTCCCGCAAGGCAAGTAGGGCGCCCCCCCCCTACCTAGGGTTTCCAACCCTAGGCGCAGAGGGGGGGCCCAGGGGGGCGCACCAGCCCACTAGGGGCTGGTTCCCTTCCCACTTCAGCCCATGGGGCCCTCCAGGATAGGTGGCCCCACCCGGTGGACCCCCGGGACCCTTCCGGTGGTCCCGGTACAATACCGGGTGACCCAGAAACTTTCCCGATGGCCGAAACAGCACTTCCTATATATAATTCTTTACCTCCGGACCATTCCGGAACTCCTCGTGATGTCCGGGATCTCATCCGGGACTCCGAACAACATTCGGTTTGCTGCATACTCATATTAATACAACCCTAGCGTCACCGAACCGTAAGTGTGTAGACCCTACGGGTTCGGGAGAAATGCAGACATGACCGAGATGGCTCTCCGGTCAATAACCAAAAGCGGGATCTAGATACCCATGTTGGCTCCCACATACTCCTCGATGATCTCATTGGATGAACCACGATGTCAAGGATTCAAGCAACCCCGTATACTATTCCCTTTGTCAGACGGTATGTTACTTGCCCGAGACTCGATCGTCGGTATCCCAATACCTCGTTCAGTCTTGTTACCGGCAAGTCACTTTACTCGTATTGTAATGCATGATCCCGTGACCAGACACTTGGTCACTTTGAGCTCATTATGATGATGCACTACCGAGTGGGCCCAATGATACCTCTGCGTTATCCGGAGTGACAAATCCCAGTCTCGATCCGTGTCAACCCAACAGGCACTTTCGGAGATACCTGTAGTGCACCTTTATAGTCACCAATTACGTTGTGACGTTTGGTACACTCAAAGCACTCCTGCGGTATCCGGAAGTTACACGATCTCATGGTCTAAGGAAAAGATACTTGACATTGGAAAAGCTCTAGCAAAACGAACTACACGATCTTGTGCTATGCTTAGGACTGGGTCTTGTCCATCACATCATTCTCCTAATGATGTGATCCCGTTGTCAATGACATCTAATGTCCATAGTCAGGAAACCATGACTATCTGTTGACCAACGAGCTAGTCAACTAGAGGCTTACTAGGGACGTATTGTGGTCTATGTATTCACACGTGTATTACGATTTCCGGATAATACAATTATAGCATGAATAAAAGACAATTATCATGAACAAGGAAATATAATAATAATCCTTTTATTATTGCCTCTAGGGCATATTTCCAACAGTCTCCCACTTGCACTAGAGTCAATAATCTAGTTACATGGTGATGAATCGAATACCCATAGAGTTCTGGTGTTGATCATGTTTTGCTCGCGGAAGAGGTTTAGTCAACGGATCTGCGACATTCAGATCCGTATGCACTTTGCAAATTTCTATGTCTCCATCTTGAACATTTTCATGAATGGAGTTGAAACGACGCTTGATGTGCCTGGTCTTCTTGTGAAACCTGGGCTCCTTGGCAAGGGCAATAGCTCCAGTGTTGTCACAGAAGAGTTTGATCGGCCCCGACGCATTGGGTATGACTCCTAGGTCGGTGATGAACTCCTTCACCCATATTGCTTCATGCGCTGCCTTCGAGGCTGCCATGTACTCCGCTTCACATGTAGATCCCGCCACGACGCTCTGCTTGCAGCTGCACCAGCTTACTGCTCCACCATTCAACATATACATGTATCCGGTTTGTGACTTAGAGTCATCTAGATCTGTGTCGAAGCTAGCATCGACGTAACCCTTTACGGCGAGCTCTTCTTCACCTCCATAAACGAGAAACATGTCCTTTGTCCTTTTCAGGTACTTTAGGATATTCATGACCGCTGTCCAGTGTTCCTTGCCGGGATTACTTTGGTACCTTCCTACCAAACTTACGGCTAGGTTTACATCAGGTCTGGTACACAGCATGGCATACATAATAGATCCTATGGCTGAAGCATAGGGGATGACACTCATCTCTTCTTTATCTTTTGCCGTGGTCGGGCATTGAGCCGAGCTCAATCTCACACCTTGCAGTACAAGCAACAACCCTTTCTTGGACTGATCCATTTTGAACTTCTTCAAAATCTTATCAAGGTATGTGCTTTGTGAAAGAACTATGAGGCGTCTCGGTCTATCCCTATAGATCTTGATGCCTAATATATATGCGGCTTCTCCAAGGTCCTTCATTGAAAAACACTTATTCAAGTAGGCCTTAATGCTGTCCAAGAATTCTATATCATTTCCCATCAAAAGTATGTCATCTACATATAATATGAGAAATGCTACAGAGCTCCCACTCACTTTCTTGTAAACGCAGGCTTCTCCATAAGTCTGCATAAACCCAAACGCTTTGATCATCTCATCAAAGCGAATGTTCCAACTCCGAGATGCTTGCACCAGCCCATAAATGGATCGCTGGAGCTTGCATACTTTGTTAGCATTCTTAGGATCGACAAAACCTTCCGGCTGCATCATATACAACTCTTCCTTAAGATAGTCGTTAAGGAATGTCGTTTTGACGTCCATCTACCATATCTCATAATCATAGTATGCGGTAATTGCTAACATGATTCGGACGGACTTAAGCTTCGCTACGGGAGAGAAAGTCTCATCGTAGTCAATCCCTTGAACTTGCCGATAACCCTTAGCGACAAGTCGAGCTTTATAGATGGTGACATTACCATCCGCGTCCGTCTTCTTCTTAAAGATCCATTTGTTTTCTATCGCTCGCCGATCATAGGGCAAGTCAGTCAAAGTCCATACTTTGTTTTCATACATGGATTCTATCTCGGATTGCATGGCTTCTAGCCATTTGTTGGAATCTGGGCCCGCCATCACTTCTTCATAGTTCGAAGGTTCACCGTTGTCTAACAACATGATTTCCAGGACAGGGTTGCCATACCACTCTGGTGTGGAACGTGTCCTTGTGGACCTATGAAGTTCAGTAGCAACTTGATCCGAAGTACCTTGATCATCATCATTAATTTCCTCTCCAGTCGGTGTAGGCACCATAGGAACATTTTCTTGAGCTGCACTACTTTCCGGTTCAAGAGGTAGTACTTCATCGAGTTCTACTTTCCTCCTACTTACTCCTTTCGAGAGAAACTCTTTTTCCAGAAAGGATCCGTTCTTGGCAACAAAGATCTTGCCTTCGGATCTAAGGTAGAAGGTATACCCAATGGTTTCTTTGGGGTATCCTATGAAGACGCATTTTTCCGACTTGGGTTCGAGCTTTTCAGGTTGAAGTTTCTTGACATAAGCATCGCATCCCCAAACTTTTAGAAACGACAGCTTAGGTTTCTTCCCAAACCATAATTCATACGGTGTCGTCTCAACGGATTTAGACGGCGCCCTATTTAAAGTGAATGTAGCTGTCTCTAGAGCGTATCCCCAAAATGATAGCGGTAAATTGGTAAGAGACATCATAGATCGCACATATCCAATAGAGTGCGATTACGACGTTCGGACACACCGTTACGCTGAGGTGTTCCAGGCGGCGTGAGTTGTGAAACGATTCCACATTTTCTTAAGTGTGTACCAAATTCGTGACTTAAATATTCTCCTCCACGATCCGATCGTAAGAATTTTATCTTTCGGTCACGTTGATTCTCTACTTCATTCTGAAATTCCTTGAACTTTTCAAAGGTCTCAGACTTGTGTTTCATTAAGTAGACATACCCATATCTACTCAAGTCATCAGTGAGAGTGAGAACATAATGATATCCTCCGCGAGCCTCAACGCTCATTGGACGGCACACATCAGTATGTATGATTTCCAACAAGTTGGTTGCTCGCTCCATTGTTCCGAAGAACAGAGTCTTGGTCATTTTGCCCATGAGGCATGGTTCGCATGTGTCAAATGATTCATAATCAAGAGAATCTAAAAGTCCATCAGCATGGAGCTTCTTCATGCGCTTGACACCAATGTGACCAAGGCGGCAGTGCCACAAGTATGTGGGACTATCGTTATCAACTTTACATCTTTTGGTATTCACACTATGAATATGTGTAACATTACGCTCGAGATTCGTTAAGAATAAACCATTGACCATCGGGGCATGACCATAAAACATATCTCTCATATAAATAGAACAACCATTATTCTCGGATTTAAATGAGTAGCCATCTCGCATCAAACAAGATCCAGATACAATGTTCATGCTCACACTTGGCACTAAATAACAATTATTGAGGTTTAAAACTAATCCCATAGGTAAATGTAGAGGTAGCCGACGGCGATCACATCGACCTTGGAACCATTCCCAACGCGCATCGTCATCTCGTCCTTCGCCAGTCTCCGCTTATTCCGCAGCTCCTGTTGTGAGTTACAAATATGAGCAACGACACCGGTATCAAATACCCAGGAGTTACTACGAGTGCTGGTGAGGTACACATCAATTACATGTATATCACATATACCTTTAGTGTTGTCGGCCTTCTTGTCCGCTAAGTATTTGGGGCAGTTCCGCTTCCAGTGACCCTTCCCTTTGCAATAAAAGCACTCAGTCTCAGGCTTGGGTCCATTCTTTGACTTCTTCCCGGCAACTGGCTTACCGGGCGCGGCAACATCTTTGTCGTCCTTCTTGAAGTTCTTCTTACCCTTGCCCTTCTTGAACTTAGTGGTCTTATTGACCATCAACACTTGATGTTCTTTCTTGATTTCAACCTCTGCTGACTTCAGCATTGAGAATACTTCAGGAATGGTCTTCACCATCCCTTGCATATTGTAGTTCAACACAAAGCTCTTGTAGCTCGGTGGGAGCGACTGAAGGATTCTGTCAATGACCGCCTCGTCCGGGAGGTTGATCTCCAGCTGGGACAGGCGGTTGTGCAACCCAGACATTTTGAGTATGTGCTCACTGACAGAACTGTTTTTCTCCATCTTACAACTATAGAACTTATCGGAGACTTCATATCTCTCGACCCGGGCATGAGCTTGGAAAACCATTTTCAGCTCCTCGAACATCTCATATGCTCCGTGTTTCTCAAAACGCTTTTGGAGCCCCGGTTCTAAGCTGTAAAGCATGCCGCACTGAACGAGGGAGTAATCATCAGCACGTGATTGTCAAATGTTCATAACGTCTTGGTTCTCTGGGATGGGTGCTTCACCTAGCGGTGCATCTAGGACATAATCTTTCTTGGCTGCTATGAGGATGATCCTCAGGTTCCGGACCCAGTCCGAATAGTTGCTGCCATCATCTTTCAGCTTGGTTTTCTCTAGGAACGCGTTGAAGTTCATGTTGACATGAGCGTTGGCCATTTGATCTACAAGACATATTTTGCAAAAGTTTTAGACTAAGTTCATGATAATTAAGCTCATCTAATGAAATTATTTAATGAACTCCCACTCAGATTGACATCCCTCTAGTCATCTAAGTGTTACACGATCCGAGTCGACTAGGCCGTGTCCGATCATCACGTGAGACGGACTAGTCATCATCGGTGAACATCTCCATGTTGATCGTATCTTCCATACGACTCATGTTCGACCTTTCGGTCTCTTGTGTTCCGAGGCCATGTCTGTTACATGCTAGGCTCGTCAAGTTAACCCTAAGTGTTTCTGCATGTGTAAAACTGTCTTACACCCGTTGTATGTGAACGTAAGGATCTATCACACCCGATCATCACGTGGTGCTTCGAAATGACGAACTTTAGCAACGATGCACAGTTAGGGGGAACACTTTCTTGAAATTATTATAAGGGATCATCTTATTTACTACCGCCGTTCTAAGTAAACAAGATGCATAAAACATAATAAACATCACATGCAATTATATAGTAGTGACATGATATGGCCAATATCATATAGCTCCTTCGATCTCCATCTTCGGGGCTCCATGATCATCTTCGTCACCGGCATGACACCATGATCTCCATCATTGTGTCTTCATGAAGTTGTCACGCCAACGACTACTTCTACTTCTATGGCTAACGCGTTTAGCAATAAAGTAAAGTAATTTACATGGCGTTCTTCAATGACACGCAGGTCATACAAAAAATAAAGACAACTCCTATGGCTCCTGCCGGTTGTCATACTCATCGACATGCAAGTCGTGATTCCTATTACAAGAACATGATCTCATACATCACAATATATCATTCATCATTCATCACAACTTTTGGCCATATCACATCACATGACAATTGCTGCAAAAACAAGTTAAACGTCCTCTAATTGTTGTTGCATCTTTTACGTGACTGCAATTGGGTTCTGGCAAGAACGTTTTCTTACCTACGAATAACCACAACGTGATTTTTGTCAACTTCTATTTACCCTTCATAAGGACCCTTTCCATCTAACCCGCTCCAACTAAAGTAGGAGAGACAAACACCCGCTAGCCACCTTATGCAACTAGTGCATGTCAGTCGGTGGAACCTGTCTCACGTAAGCGTACGTGTAAGGTCGGTCCGGGCCGCTTCATCCCACAATACCGCTGAAGCAAGAAAAGACTAGTAGCGGCAAGCAAGTTGACAAGATCTACGCCCACAACAAAATTGTGTTCTACTCGTGCAATAGAGAACTACGCATAGACCTAGCTCATGATGCCACTGTTGGGGAACGTTGCAGAAAATTTAGAATTTTTCCTACGGTTTCACCAAGATCCATCTATGAGTTCATCTAAGCAACGAGTCATGGGAGAGAGATTGCATCTACATACCACTTTGTAGATCGCGTGCGGAAGCGTTCAAGAGAACGGTGATGATGGAGTCGTACTCGCCGTGATTCAAATCACCGATGACCAAGTGCCGAACGGACAGCACCTCCGCGTTCAACACACGTACGGAGCGGATGATGTCTCCTCCTTCTTGATCCAGCAAGGGGGAAGGAGAGGTTGATGATGATCCAGCAGCACAATGGCGTGGTGGTGGATGCAGCAGAACTCCGGCAGGGCTTCACCAAGCTGCTGCAGGAGGAGGACGAGGTGTAGCAGGGGGAGGGAGGCGCCAATGCATAGGGTGCGGCTGCCCTCCCCCCTGCCCTCCTTTATATAGGCCCCCAGGGGGGGCGGCCCTGCGAGATCCAATCTCCCAAGGGGGCGGCGGCCAGGGGGTGGAGTGCCCCCCAAGGCAAGTGCCCCCCCCCACCTAGGGTTTCCAACCCTAGGCGCAGAGGGGGGGCCCGGGGGGGGGGGCACCAGCCCACTAGGGGCTGGTTCCCTTCCCACTTCAGCCCACGGGGCCCTCCTCCGGAATAGGTGGCCCCACCCGGTGGACCCCCGGGACCCTTTCGGTGGTCCCGGTACAATACCGGGTGACCCCGAAACTTTCCGATGGCCGAAACAGCACTTCCTATATATAGTTCTTTGCCTCCGGACCATTTCGGAACTCCTCGTGACGTGCGGGATCTCATCCGGGACTCCGAACAACATTCGGTTTGCTGCATACTCATATTCATACAACCCTAGCGTCACCAAACCTTAAGTGTGTAGACCCTACGGGTTCGGGAGAAATGCAGACATGACCGAGACGACTCTCCGGTCAATAACCAACAGCGGGATCTGGATACCCATGTTGGCTCCCACATACTCCTCGATGATATCATCGGATGAACCACGATGTCGAGGATTCAAGCAACCCCGTATACTATTCCCTTTGTCAGACGGTATGTTACTTGCCCGAGACTCGATCGTCGGTATCCCAATACCTCATTCAGTCTCGTTACCGGCAAGTCACCTTACTCGTACCATAATGCATGATCCCGTGACCAGACACTTGGTCACTTTGAGCTCATTATGATGATGCGCTACCGAGTGGGCCCAGTGATACATCTGCTGACAAATCCCAGTCTCGATCCGTGTCAACCCAACAGACACTTTCGGATATACCTGTAGTGCACCTTTATAGTCACCCAGTTACGTTGTGACGTTTGGTACACCCAAAGCACTCCTACGGTATCCGGGAGTTACACGATCTCATGGTCTAAGGAAAAGATACTTGACATTGGAAAAGCTATAGCAAAACGAACTACACGATCTTGTGCTATGCTTAGGTTGGGTCTTGTCCATCACATCATTCTCCTAATGATGTGATCCCGTTGTTAATGACATCTAATGTCCATAGTCAGGAAACCAAGATTATCTGTTGACCAACGAGCTAGTCAACTAGAGGCTTACTAGGGACGTATTATGGTCTATGTATTCACACATGTATTACAATTTCCGGATAATACAATTATAGCATGAATAAAAGACAATTATCATGAACAAGGAAATATAATAATAATCCTTTTATTATTGCCTCTAGGACATATTTCCAACAAAATCATCACCATCGTCATCACCAACGATCCTCTCATCGGGAGGGGGTCCATCAACATCAACATCTTCACCAGCACCATCTCCTCTCAAACCCTAGTTCATCTCTTGTATCCAATCTTGTATCAAAACCACAAATTGGTACCTGTGGGTTGCTAGTAGTGTTGATTACTCCTTGTAGTTGATGCTAATTGGTTTATTTGGTGGAAGATCATATGTTCAGATCCTTAATGCATATTATTACTCCTCTGATTATGAACATGAATATGCTTTGTGAGTAGTTATGTTTGTTCCTGAGGACATGGGTGAAGTCTTGCTATTAGTAGTCATGTGAATTTGGTATTCGTTTGATATTTTGATGAGATGTATGTTGTCTTTCCTCTAGTGGTGTTATGTGAACGTCGACTACATGACACTTCACCATTATTTGGGCCTAGAGGAAGGCATTGGGAAGTAATAAGTAGATGATGGGTTGCTAGAGTGACAAAAGCTTAAACCCTAGTTTATGCATTGCTTCGTAAGGGGCTGATTTGGATCCATATGTCTAATGTTGTGGTTAGGTTTACCTTAATACTTCTTTTGTAGTTGCGGATGCTTGCAATAGGGGTTAATCATAAGGGGGTTGCTTGTCCAAGTAAGGGCAGTACCCAAGCACCGGTCCACCCACATATTAAATTATCAAAGTACCGAACGCGAATCATATGAGCGTGCTGAAAACTAGCTTGATGATAATTCCCATGTGTCCTCGGGAGCTCTTTTTATAAGAAATTGTCCAGGCTTGTCCTTTGCTACAAAAAGGATTGGGCCACCTTGCTGCACATTATTTACTTTCATTGTTCGTTACCCGTTACAATTTATCTTATCACAAAACTATCTGTTACCTACAATTTCAGTGCTTGTAGAGAAAACCTTACTGAAAACCGCTTGTCATTTCCTTCTACTCCTCGTTGGGTTCGACACTTTTACTTATCGAAAGGACTACGATAGACCCCCTAAACTTGTGGGTCATCACACCCCAACATAATAAAGATACTAGTCTTTTGACTACCTAACGACCACTATTGCCGTCAGAACAAATCGTCGAGGTGTCGCTGTTGCCGCTCCGAGCCGACCTAACCTTGTCGTTGACAACTAGAAATGTCTTCATGCATCTATACCTATGGTACAACGTCCTCAAGCCGTCGTGGTCATTGTTTACCCCTTGAATCATTTGAAATAGGTTAAACACTGGCAACCATTTTGAAATATGTCATTAAAATGAGAACACACATGTGTAACCACTGCGAATAAAATCTCTAAAATGTCAGATGCGTGCCTAATCTATTTTGAGAGTTGAATATACGAAGCTAATAAACCTCGAGGAGCACTACCCTCGCCGCCAAAACACACGTGTTCGTTATAGACGATGTGATCATTTTTGGAGAGTGAAACACATTGTTCTCATATCAGCCTTCTGGACTGTTATTCTATAGGCAAGACATCTTCTTATTTCTGTCTCCTTTTATCAATTGGTAGATGGTAGTAGTTTCATAGGGACTACTCCTTGATTTTCTTTGTGGCAAGCTATTTATGCCAATACTATAATCCAGTTGCCACCTTATTTTATCCAGTTGTTATTATTAATCTTTGCCTTCCTAATTAGAAAACTTGGAACACCAACTTGTCAATGATATATTTCATCATCATACTACACAAGCCATAATTGAAAGTACATGAAGCCCCCATGTGTGGTTTTGGTAATCAATGACAATCCTTATGAACTAATGTGTACATTGAGATATACATTTGAAGGTTAGTCCCATTGGAAAATGATTGAAGAATATTGGAAGACAACTCCTTTGAAGAAACAATTACATCAAGATGATCAAAATGGAGTTCATTGGAGTATCTCAAGGGTTGCCATGCTTAGAGCTATGGTTTGAGCCATAATGGATCAAGATCTTAAAAGGATGATTTGAATGATGAATTCTAGGAGTGGCTTAAAGATATGATCATAATGGACTCATGTGTTGAGTCATGATTGATCAAGTATTCAAGCAAGCTATTCAAGTGAAGAATTCAATATACCCTTCAAGACGTCAAGATTAAACATGGAGTAGAGATATCGGTTGACCAAGAGGAAGCTCGAAGATCAAACTCTAAATGGTTAACACACGAGCGCAAATGATGCACCACATAGGATCTTGTGGTATGATAAGCAATTGTCAATTGCACTTTGTGTACTAACCCATACTATGTGTTGTCTATGTTTTTGAGGGTTAGGTGATTCTCATAGCCTCGCATCGAGAGAGAGATTTCAAGTGTCCACGAGAGGATGACATCAAGTGTTGATGATCATGGTTTACAAGGGCAAGTTCAAGATTACCACCCTGAAGGATTACATGCTTGAAGCTTGTGGATGATCACATGATGGACAAGTGAAGATAAATACAAAGTAAAGCTCCACATTGTGTGTGGGGGAGCTACTTGAATACTTCATTAGTGTCTTGCCATTCAACTTGAGCCAAGAAGAAACTTCAACTTCAAGATCAAGTGAAAGGCTCGAGTCAAAGGTATTAGTTCCTTCAATGTTAGTGTTGTGGAGTGATGACCACCAAAGGAACACATACACTCAAGAATGGATTCTCGATAGCTATGTAGTGTAGCTCTTTTATGATTCTCGAGTTACAGGGATCCCGCACTATTAAGAGTGGATCAAAGGGGTTTGTGATAGATTTGATCAAGTCAACATCTTCTCTACACAATTCCACTCCTATCCTATATACCAAAGAAAATCCAAAGCCAAATAGGTTACCCAAATATATGATAAAACCTTTGCATATTTTGCATCCTCCATTTTGGTTGATCTTGGGTGGTTCTCTATGTGAGGACCTGGGTTTTTTCATAGCTTCAAAACGAGCCCAAGATCATCAAAATCGGAGTCCGATGTAAAAGTTGTGCCTGTTTTAGTTTTAGGGCTACAGCAGTTTGGTTTGGCCGGATCATCCGGGTCCTCTCCCAGATCATCCGGCCTTTGCCCGGATCATCCGGGTTCCAGCCCGGATCACCCGGGTTATTCATAAAATTCATCATAGTAACTTATTCCGCTAGCCGGATCATCTGGCTACCCACCCGGATAATCCGGGGATTGCCCGGATCATCCGGCTATGTCCCCGGACATCCGAGTATCTACTTCACCACATTGTATATTGACCTTCCCGGACATCCGGGCATTGCCCGGATCATCCGGGTGTGCGTCCAGATCATCCGGGCAGGTCAACAACTGCGGGGAATGGCTCTATTTTCTTGGGGGGTATAAATATCCCTCTCCCACTCTGGGAGAGGGCCGACCACTTCATCCAAAATCTCTCCAAGAACACAAGTGGCACCCTCTCACTTCTCCTACACCAAATCTTAGATCTCGGAGAGATTAGTGAGTGTTCTTGAGAGTTGTTCCAATCAAAAGATAGATTATCTCCCTCTCCCTCTTGTGACCAAAGCAATTCATGATTTGAGCAAGTCTTGAGCATTCCCCCCTTGATCTTGGTACTCTTGGAGGTTGGAGACTCCTAGGCGGTAGGAGTGCTCTGGTGAGGAATCAACTTGTGATTTGTCCCCCGGAAAGTTTGTGAAGGTTTGGAGGCTGCCTCAAGGTCTACCACTAGTGGTTGGGAATCGCCTTCGTGGTGATATCTCAAGGAGAATAGGGTGAGCCTTTGTGGTGTTGGTCTGCCTTCGTGGTAACACCCATCCCTCCAACGGTGACTAGCTTCCCTTCAAGGATATGAACATCGGGACACATCCTCGTCTCCATTACTTTGGTTATCCCTAACCCTAACTCCTTACTTGTGGTTTACTTTAGTCTCTTGACATTGCATTCACTATATCTTGTTATTCTCATTGTATTGTGTTGGCTATTCCCTTGAAGAGATTATTTAGGCCTACACTTTATATTCGCAATTCATACTTACTACCATTGATATATCTTGCGATTAATGTGAATTGATAGCTTGTAACATTCATTTCCATATCTTGTGACATAACTTGTGTAAGCTTGTAGAGCTTACTTGAGTTTGGTTGTATCATTCAATTCCATATATTGTGATATAATTTGTGTAAGCTTGTATTGCTTACTTGTGGTTGTGTGTATTATTCATTTCCATATATTGTGATATAAATTGAGTAAGTTTGTGTAACTTACTTGTGCTTACTCATATCCTCATTGTTCTCATCTTGTTTATCCTAAGTTGTTGGTGCACTTAATGGGCCTAGTATATTTAGGATTTGTGCTTGAAAAGTATCCGCTTAGTTTATTTCCGCATTAGGATATAGCCAAATCCGGAAAAGATTTTAAAACGCCTATTCACCCCCTCTAGGCGACATCGTGGTCCTTACAATAATGCAAACCCATATTGTTAATACCGCTAGACATGATATGTCGGTTTGGAAACTAACCCCTGTAGGTGACTACAGTTCGAAAAGTGCCTACAAGCACTGATTCAATAATCTACCACTACAAGCAAATCAGCGACCAAAAATAGTTCCACTGCAGATTGTAAACCTTGTCAATCAGATTTGAAGGGACAAACTCATGGAGTTAGGAGTCCAAACTTTCGTACGAAGGTAAGTTCTCGAAACATATTAGTGAAAATTATAATAGACGTGACAACCAAGAGGATGGAATGCACATGCTTTTGTTATGCCCTTTTATCAAAGGCTACTTGGTTCTCCTATCCCTGATGTAATAGAGATAAGTTTTGGTTGAATATAACCATTTTATTCCACAAATGATTAAGGTTTTATTGGATTATGCTCATCCCACATCAATGTAACCAGTGTACATACTTTTTTATGGTGCCTTTGAGTGTTTTAAAATGATGCCATGTTTGGTAGAAAGTTCTATAAAACACCACATGTATGCCTGGTGTCGAATGCGATTTTACAGAGATCAAAGCTCTAGAGGATGTGATGACATGACATGATCAAGGCTCAGCAACCTTTGTTGTGCAACAACCAAGGACCACACAAGAACCATCTTTAGTTGCAGGTGAATGGATTTTTGCGATGCGGCCTAGGAAATGAGGAAGATATGCAACCTTCTCCAATAGGTATTGGTGTCATCATCCAATTTGAGGAAAATGATCATTGTCAGCAACTGCAGGTTTCGGCCATGTCTCCTTCGGTGTCGTCCTCTCTCCAAGATGAAGTACTCTTTGCCACAATGACAACAAATACTCTTCACATTCCGGAATCAGCAGCCGCAACGAGTTTCATCTTAAAAGTCTCCTATACAAGCATCACAATCTTTTATCCACACGATAGTAGCACCATCAACCGGTGTTTTAATGTCAAATCACATCATCAAGTTAGCGAATCAAAATCAAAACAATCTTCATGGCTTTTCGATGTATTTTCAGATACAGGACCTTGTACCACGAGAGATGTTTTCGCCATGTCAAACGTGACCCCTTTCATAAAATGTCGTTGATGGAATAAAATCGTTTATTGTTCAAAAAAAGAAAAAGGAGTACCAAACGCAGTAGCGCATGAACTCACGACCGACTATACCTGGCTAAATGGGATGCGCCTGGTGGGCTGGCCCGTTAGCACGTGTGCCTGACCCGTGGCGGGCCGGCCCAACACGTGGCCCGCCTAGGGCCGTGCCTGGGCCTGGAGGCTGGGCACGCGTGCCAGCACGGCACGTCCCATTTAGGTTTTTTTTATTTTTATTTTTTACTGTGGAAATAGGCTAAAAATTAGGTGGGCTGACGGCTAAACATGCCGATGGGCCGGCCCGTTTAATAGTTAGTGCCGTGCCTGGGCCTTGGAGGTCAGCACGCGTGCCGGCCCGGCACGGCCCGTGTAATAAGCGTGCCTGGGTTCGGCCGTGCCGTGCCTGGCCCGTTTAACTCAAGGCGGGCCGGCCCATCTGGCCAGGTATACGACCGACCGAGGGGCGACCGCCGAATGGTGCTTCCGGAGTTCCGGTTCCCCGCGCCTCCGGCCCCATCGGTGGTGCGCCTCCTCTCCGCGCAAGAGAAACCTCTGAAAAACCACACTCCTCCTTGTTGCCGCCCACGCCCCTGTTTCCCGCCCCCGCCGCCACCGCCACCGCCACCGCCA
>NC_041383.1:548181950-548184100 GCF_002162155.2 Triticum dicoccoides
CGCCCTCTCCCGCTCCCCAAAAACCGCCGCCAAAAGGCCCCGACCCTCCCCCTCCCTCGTCTCCACTATCCCCCCTCGCGAGGCCGCCGTCCGACGCGCGCTCCTCGAGCCGTCGCCTCCCGGCTCGAACCCTAGCGGCGGCGATGGCGGCGGCGGCGGCGGCGGCGGCGGCGGCAGAGGCTACACCCCGCTGGAGCAGCAGGTCGTGGACCTCAAGGCCCGCCATCCGGACGTCCTCCTCATGGTCGAGGTGGGCTACCGCTTCCGCTTCTTCGGCGAGGACGCCGCCGTCGCCGCCTCCGTCCTCGGCATCGTCGCCCACCCCGACCGCAGCTTCCTCACCGCCAGCGTCCCCACGTTCCGCCTGGGGTTCCACGTCCGCCGCCTCGTCGACGCGGGCCACAAGGTCGGCGTCGTCCGCCAGACCGAGACCGCGGCGATCAAGGCGGCGGCGGCCGCGCGCGGCGGGGGCGGCGCGGCCCCTTTCGCGCGCGAGCTGTCGGCGGTGTACACGCGCGCCACCATCGAGGCCGGGGCTGGGGAACTGGAGGGCGGCGGCGCGCCGGAAGAGGGGAGCAGGTACCTCGTGTGCGTGGTGGACAAGGAGGTGGATGCCGTGGGGAGGGAGGGGTTCGAGGTGAAGGTTGGGGTGGTGGCCATCGAGGTGTCCACAGGCGAGGTCGTGCACGGGGAGTTCATGGACGGCGCAGCCAGGAGCGGGCTTGAGGCCGTGCTGCTTGGCCTGGCGCCCGTTGAGGTCATACTCGGCACCCCTCTCTCGTTCCCTACTGAAAAGGTAAGTGGTGCTCCATCTGCCGAAACTTATGTGGGTTAATCTCATCGCCAGATGAATCCGTGTCTGGTGATGTGTAAAATTGTACGGTCATAATATTCTGTATTTCACAATGCACACTATAGCTGAAGTCGCACCGATGCCATGAAACATTAATCAGTAGATTGTACATTCTGCGATCCGTTTCAGTTTGCAATAAGTACATTTACTTATGTTTGTAACTCTATATAGGATCCTTGGCAACTTATTTGGGTTTACTGCGCGTGTGTGGCTTGAAAGACTTCCAATTCCATAAACAATCATCAGTGTAACTGTAGCTTGGCAGTAATATGTTACCATTTCCCAGTTCCACCATAATGTATGATAGCCTGTTTACCCATCATACTAACTTGAGTTACTTGCAAATTATTCATATGGTGATCTTTATTTGCTTGTCTTTGATTACAATTTTTAGTTATTGCTATTTTGAGTTAGTGTTACCCCTTCTAGTTTCATAGTGCTCGAGATTCCCTGGTTAATGGGTTCCTCCATTTGTTGTCTAGCTGATGAGGGCATATGCGGGACCTGCCTCTAATGTCCGGGTTGAGTGCACTTCGCGTGATTGTTTCAGCGAGGGCGGCGCTTTAGCAGAACTGATGTCTTTGTTTGAGAAATCGGAGGTCAATTCGCCAACCATTGGAAACGATAAACAGATGGAAATAAATGAAGAGGACAACAATCTTCGTGGGATGGAGGTACTGTTAGCCTTCATAACTGTTCTAAATGGAGTTTAGGTAATTAACTGCCGCCCCCATTGTGGTTTGATAACTATAATGTGGTTTAAAAGTTGCATTTGTTCGCATAGGGTGTCATGGCTATGCCAGAGCTAGTTGCCCAAGCAATGGCATTGAGCGTTCGCTATTTGAAGGGTTTTGGTATGGAGAGGTTAATCTGCTTTGGTTCTTTGTTCCGGCCATTTACTGCTAATACTGAAATGTCTCTATCAGCAAACGCTCTTCAGCAGCTCGAGGTACATTCTTCTGTAATACCATGCAACTATTTTTCTTCTTTCTGTTTGGGTAGCTGTGACAATTTTTTAGACGGAAAGTTGTGACCGGGGGAGAACTGTAGTCACTTTCTTTTTCCTGAAATGTTTCTTTGAAACTCGAGACACCAAAGCACATCTGCTGTTCGCTTTTGTGGGCACGCCATGCCCTTGAGATTCTCCTCCATTCCATTTATGAGGTGCCACCTGGATTGTTTTCAGGTATTAAAGAACAACTCAGATGGTTCAATAGAAGGGTCCCTGTTCCAAACTATGAACAACACATGTACAGCTTTTGGATCTAGGCTGTTTAGACACTGGGTAAGCTGCTAT
>NC_041383.1:548185164-548187397 GCF_002162155.2 Triticum dicoccoides
TTTTTTTTGGGTCATTAATGTTACCTATTGTGTGTGTCTGCAGCTACCAGTAGATAGAAGGGTGCCTTCAAATTGGATGAAAGTAAATAGCACCAAAAAAACTATTAGATACCACACTCCTGAAGTATTGAAGAACTTGGACAACTTATTACTGGCTAAAGAAGAACTAGCAGTTATCTGCAGGAAAACATGGCACAAATTCCTTATGGATTTTGGCAAATATTATGCGCAGTTTCAAGCATCTGTGGAATCTCTTGCAGCTCTTGACTGCTTATACTCTCTTGCCACTCTTGCAAAACAAAATGTAATAGACTATCGTTAACCAGTGTTCACCTTTTTACGTGGTTTGTTTTTCCTACATGACATCGATCACGATCTGATTTTCCATTTTTGCAGAATTATGTACAACCTAATTTTGTTCCTGAAAATGAAGCAAGTCAGATCCACATCAAAGATGGCCGCCATCCGGTTAGTTGTAGACCACTTTGTATCAGCCGTCTTGGCTCTTCTATGAATATATGATACGCATGCTTGTGCTTATTCTAGAAAAAAAACTTTCCATTCTACTGATGGCTTTCAGGATCAAGCCTCCTGAGTTTGATCACATTAGTACCTTTTCTTCAGTTTTGCACATCAACACCTTCTATTTATTTGACGATGGTGGTGATGGTGTGCTGTTGCATTTTAGGTTCTGGAGTCTCTACTTGGAGACAATTTCGTTCCAAATGATACAAACCTTCATGCAGATGGGCAGTACTGCCAGATTGTTACAGGACCAAACATGGGAGGAAAAAGTTGCTATATTCGTCAAGTTGCACTAATTACTATTATGGCCCAGGTATAGGTTTTATCCGATGCTTTAAGTCTACTCATGGAAACACGTTGTGAATGTATAATATAACTATGCCAGTAAAAACTTTTACCGAGTAGTTGGTTTTCCGCTGACAAAAGCATTGGTAAAGGGTTATCTTTTTCCTTTTAAAAGCAGCTAAAGACTGGTAGTTGTTCCCTCGCAAAAAAAGAAGGTTGATAGTTGTTATAGATTACTCTAGTTGCAATTTTTCTCTGAGGAGATTCCTATAACTTGTTGCTCTGGTTTCATTAGGTTGGTTCCTTTGTACCAGCTTCATCAGCAACACTTCATGTTGTTGATGGAATTTATACTCGGATGGGTGCATCTGACAGTATTCAACAAGGAACAAGTACCTTTTATGAAGAGATGAATGAAGCTTCCAGCATATTACAGAACTGCTCATCTCGATCCCTAGTTATCATTGATGAGCTTGGCCGTGGAACAAGCACACACGATGGTGTTGCTATAGCCTACGCTACATTACACTATCTCCTGAAAAACAAGAAATGTATTGTCATTTTTGTAACTCACTATCCAAAGATTCTTGATATCCAGAGTGAATTTGAAGGTTCTGTTGGGGCATACCATGTTTCATATCTGTCGACAAGGAAGCTGTTGCAAATCAGTGATGAAATGATGGGTAATGGCACAGAAACAGAGGATCTTGGAGAAATTACTTTCTTGTATAAACTTGTTGCTGGAGCTTCAGACAGAAGCTTTGGTCTTAATGTCGCACTGCTTGCGCAGGTTAGTCATATGTGAACTTTTATGCCCTTCAGCTCTTTTTTTGAGTTTTGGCGTACACTTCTATTGTCATGGGTACTCCTAACACAAGCGGTGTTCTTTTGGTGTCCAACTGAGTTGTTCTCTGTTCTCCAAATCGCTGTGGTGTGAAATAAAATAAGATAGCATCCTGCAGGAGATCACTAAGCTGTGTTCAAGAATCCAGGATGGTTTCTCTCAGGATGTGAAGTAGGAAAGCTGATCTTTGTTTGTAACCGGGTCCACAAGTTAGTAAATATAGAGCCACAAGTTATATCGAGTTACAAGTTAGAGACAAAGTGACCTAGAGAAGTGAGGTAGAGCTTGTATGTTAGGAATTTAGGAGGCGGCTCATCCTATCTTAAGTTATATATGGAAGCATGCCAATAAATCAGCTTCTGTTCTCTATCCTCGTTACCTTTTCTAATAGCTGACTACGGCACTAGCACAGGAGACGACCACATGCCTTTGTTCATCATTTTTAGAATATTTGCAGTAGTTTACATGTTGCTATCTCACTTGTGAATAACGAATAGGTTCACATCCCCTCGTGGTTTCGTTATTTGGTAGACGGGATAAACTTCCTAATTCTACAATGAAGATGTATGTGCTGGCTAC
>NC_041383.1:548187646-548197709 GCF_002162155.2 Triticum dicoccoides
AAATGGGGCTAATCTTTTATAATAGATCAGTTAGTCTTTTCTTCTTCCAGTTGAGCTTACACAGTTTGAACAATGAGTGTATTGTGTACTTGAACATATTGAAGTGAAACACTAATCGTCATTCCTATCTATTGGTTTCTGAGGTGTGATCCTGCTTTGCAGCTCCCGTTCAGATGTATTAAGCGGGCATCGGTCATGGCAGCCAAACTGCAAGAAGAGATGAGTAAGCGCGATATAAACAAGCTGGTGAGGTTAATGGACGAACCATCCAGTGATGGACCACGGGAAAGCTCTTCAGAAGTTGGTTTGCTTTGTGCAGAGCCTCACCAGGGGTTGATGGAAGCATGCCGCAGGATACTGCATGACATGAGATCTGCTCAAAGTAATAACGACATAACAAATACACTTTCTTGTTTGAAGAGTGCACAGGAGATAGCATCGAAGATGATTAAAGGGTAGCATCCTTCTCAAATGATGAAGCACTCTCTCATTTCTTCCTTACCTTTTTTCTTTTCTTGTTTGGAATGTATTTCTTCCTTAACTTGAGGGGGAATTATCAGGTATTGGTACTGTCCCGTTCTGTCCATCTGTATTTGCATATCTGGCCATTGATAGAGCCCCTCAGTCAGCATTTTCTTACATGTCACTCATCGATATGTTCCACTTCTGTCGTGGTAGCATGTTTATGAGTGTCCTATATAAGTATGTAGAAGGGAGTATATATTTTGTGTTGCATCGGTACCTCAATCTGTCAAAACACCATTACAGTTAGACAAGACCAACTCCATTACAGTTACACAAGACCTGATGTAACATGTTTCCCTGGAGCTGTGTTCTCAAAAAAATGTTTGTGTGGAGCTAACTTCTGTGGGCATGAAGCTAATGTAGCTGCATATTTGCACCCTTGTAGGTCTTAAGTTCTTAACTAAGGGGATGTGCAACGCTGTGCCTTTCCCGGCGTAGGTTCAGTTGGCTAAGAGCATCTTCAAAGCGCGCTGCACAATTTTTTTACAGCGTCGTAATAGCCCTTTTGCGTGCTGGACCATACAGTTGCTTCACCATATGCTGAATTTTTTTAGCGTGCCAGAGCGCCGCTTCAGCAGGTGCGGCAAAATAGAGCGTGTCCGTCCAGCACAAACAACATTTTGCATTTAAAGTGAAACAAAGAAGATCAAACACACACAAAATAAATCGACAAAAAATAGTTTAATTATTATTACAACTCAAACAAATAATTAAACTTCAATACAACAAATAGTTCATGATCAATACAACAAATAATTTAATACAATACAACAAATAACAATACAACAAACATACAACATCATGTGTTTTGTCGCCCATTCCATGCCCACCACTTCTCGACTAGATCCTTTCTAAAGTTTATCATGCGTTTCGGCACATCAAATGACATGATAGGAGGCAACAAAGCAGGCCACCCTCTCAACCCTCCCCCGCACTCACACGGGGTGTCCCATCAACTCATACCGAGAGTAGTCCATCTTTGAACCTTGTCAATGATCGAACGAACTTACAGATATGAACTGAGTGCCATTTGATGAGTAAGATCGAACAAGGGGGACCGCTGGAAATGCAAGAGCCAGGATAGCGCAAGAACTGCATGGGACAGCTTGCCCACACTCGTTCTTGATGATCATGTTATGCATGATCACACAAGCGTTCATGATGTACCAAATGGGTATGTGGGATTCATACCCACATTGTAAAACGGCGCCGAAAGTAGGACCCGGGGTATGTGGGATTCTCCGCTAAATAGTTCCTCATCAATTTGTTGTGGGCATCGATCCTTTCCCTCCACAATTTCTGATGACCAAAAACAGAACCACCATGCTTCGGCTTTTTGTTGATGTGCATAGCTAGGACCATTGCGAGATCCTCCTCCTCTTGAAGATCAATTTCTTCATCGGAAGAATCGTGGGACGAACTCATCTACAATTTGAATTCAAACTAAAATTTAACACTACAAACAACATGCTCCAAATTCATCTACAAAAATGAAGTTAGAAGCAATATATACCTTGCAAGCGTTTTGTCAAACACCTTGTGGGCGCCAAGCTGCAAACCCCCACAGGGGGCTGTTCGTCGGTGGAACGGAGCGCTCGAGGGGTGGTTGCGGCGGAGGAAGCAGCGGCGGCCACCGGGGAAGAGGAGGAAGCGGCGCGCGCGATGGGGAACGACGGGGGGAAGCGCCTACAGGTCGCCGGAGAGGATAGGGAAGTCGCGCGCGCGAGTGGATATTTCAGATCCGGCGGTTGTGGACATTCGCGCGGGCGAGTCGCTGTACAACGCGCGATAGCGGACGCTCAAAAAAAGCAGCAAGCTCTGCTCGGCGTGCTAAATGGTTTTTAGCGCACATATGATTTTTGCGCGTCTGCTGGAGTTGCCGATTCGGCCGCGCGCGCTAAGAAGCCGTTTTTTCAGGCATGTGACTTATTTAGCGCCTCTGTTAGAGATGCTCTAAGAGCATCTCCAATTGGGCACGAGCCGTCTTTTGGGCACGAGGGGGCAAAAAAGGCCTTCAACAAATGTCCAACCACAATTTGTTTATATTTTTTTGGCAACCATAAAATACAACTCCAAGTGCTGCAAATATGCAACACTTGGGCATGCCTCTAGTCAGGACACAACAACCGTCTTGCCCACGCTCAGCCGCACCGCCGACGATGATGATGAAGGCCATGATGCTAATGATGAAGGTCACGACGCCGATGTAGATCGTGTAGATAGGGTAGGCCGATGGGTTGATGTTGCCCCGGCCTATCCAATCGGCGATGAAGGTGAGGAAGCCAAAGGTAAGGATCTCCCCCGGCAGGAGGTCGATGGAGGATGAGGAAGAACCAATCTGAGATTAGTCTCCAGCTGACGCGGCCTGTGCTCCAACTGACAATGCAGAAAACTGTCAGATACCTTGGTAGGGCGCCTAGCATAACTGGAAGTCATAGATCGGAGGTCGCACAGGGAGTTTATCCAGGTTCGGGCCTCTAGAGAGTAATACCTACGTCCTGCTTGTTGTTGCTATTCATGATGGGGATACCTCGTGCGAGGGGTTACAATGATGTTGCTGGAGATTGCTATTGAGAGTTATTATATGGAGAGTAGAGCCTTGGAACGAGAGAACTCTCGCCTCCCCTTATATACTCGATGGAGCCTAGGGTTTTAAGGGAAATGCGATCTAGGTGGCCGCTGCCACCAACTTGGGGATATGTCGCCCCCTTTCTCTGGGCTCCCTCCTGTTGTTGGATAAGTGGTGGGCCCCTTGGGCCTACTGGCAGGCTTGCTTCCGGGCTCCCAATGGTGAGCCACCCCCGGTCTATGACACCATCAGGGAAAAAATTAGTGCAGGAAACCAAACAACTCCTAAATTGCAAACGCGTTGAAGCCATATCGAGTACGGCAGTTGCAGTTATGTGCCTAGTGGAAGACATATAAAGCTCCTCCCCTACACACGCACCACTCCCCCCTTGACAAAACATGCAATTGCGTTGAAGACATGCAGTCGCAGTCCCGAGGGGGGGAGGGGCGAGGGGTGACACTTGAAGTTGAATGCCAGTGGAAAACATGCACCTGCCCACCCCCTCAACCCAAAGCACAAACACCATTTTAGCCCCAAGATGTAATCACATTGAAGATATGCAGTTGCAGTCGGGAGCTACACTTGCAGTTGGCTGACTAATAGCACAAATGCAACTGCCCCTCTCTTCCCGGCAAAACACCATTGAATTGCAATTAGGGTTTTAAATCTCGACCTGGACTTTCAAAAACCGCTCGTAACTACCTCTTCTGTTAACCACCGAGATATGTGGCCATCGGCCGATATTTTTTGAATATATCTGAATTTGAATTCTACAAAGTGTCATATAGGTGTCTGATGGCAACTTAAGCAAAATGCAAGCTCCAACTAGTGACTTTTTTTTGCAAAACCTTTATCTCAAGGTCATGGTATCGAGTATTCTTACTCACATTTTTTGGTGTTTTACTCTCTGAAAGGACATGCGGTGCCCCTATGTGTGGTTTTGGTAATTGATGACACTCTCTATGGACTAATGGTTGCATTGAGTTATATTTGAAGGATTTGTCCATATGCTCTTCTTGAAGTCCATGTGTTGGTTTCAAGGAGTTTATGTGTTGACCAAGGTGCTATTAAGGAATTATCCAAAGATTGGTTATGTGAGTGTTGTGCTTATTGCAAGCATGTCTTGAAGAAGAAGATTGTGTGATCATTCATGTTTACCTTCAAGACATCATCCAAATGTAGAGAGTTGGAAACATTCAAGGTTGATCAATACTAAGTCAAGAGTGAATCAAGTTGATCAACTCACAAATCATAGAAGATGTACCGAGAGGGATCAAGTGATCCCATGGTATGGTAAGCATTGTCCATTGTGCTTTGTGTACTAACCCATGGTCTATGTGAGAGTTCTATGTGGGGTTAGGTACGTGTTCATGGGCTTGCGTCAAGAGGAAGATATCACTCAACCCATGGAGAGGAAACATCAAGTGGTGATCGCCATCAAGATTGCCGTGTGCAAGATTAAGTGGAGCATCATGAAGAGATCAAATGCTTGAAGATTTCCATCCATTTTGGTGTCAATGGACTTACGAAGATGTGCCGAAGAGTGGCTCACCCATAGTGGAGTATGGGCGAGCAATCATCTAGTCTTCATCGACCCTATGGAATCAAGAAAGGTGGTCCATCTTGAGGAGGACAAGTTCGTCATCATCTAGCTCAAGTAGACCATGTGCAAGGCAAAGGTTTGCCCCTTGATAGGTTTTCTATTTTACCGGTCTCATGGTGGTAGTTGGGAGACCGGGTTTTAGGATCGATTGCCGTACTATCAAGGGGGGCTCTCGATGAGTAGCTTTGTCGTATCATGAGTAGAGAGCTCAAACCATTGCATCCTTGCATTATCTTTCTTGGTACTTGTTTGGTTCTCTTTGTGAGTTTTGGAGCTTATGGTCATCTTGATGACAAGCTCGAGTTCATCGAAAACGGAGTTCACATGCATCTTCTATGATGTTTTTGATGTTGGAGGTTTTGCTGGTTCTTCTCTGTTGGAGGTTTCTCTCCTCTTTTTGTTAGGCATACCCCCTGCCTCTTCTTACTATAACCAGTTGATGTTCTGATGCTACTCATTGTCTTGTATCCAACAAGCTTGAGTTTGCTCAATTCGGAGCTCATTTGCAGAAGTTATGGCAGTTCTGGTTTTCCTTGGAGTGTACTTGTTTTCGTGGAAATGGCATAAGGTTGGCGCTAGCGGTAGTACCGCTGGACCGGAGCGGCAGTACCGCGTATCGCCACAAGCAGTAGTACCGCTGTCCCATAACGGTAGTACCGCCCATGGCCATAAGCGGTAGTACGGCTCCGGTTCCGCTCTGGTACCGCCTCGACTTGAGATGTGGTTTTCTCGTGTCGAGTTCAGCGGCAGTAGTAGCGGCAGTAGGAGCGGTAGTACTGCTCGTGTGCGGTAGTACTGCGGCTACCACCGCCCCTTGTACCGCTGGGCCAAGCGGCAGTACCGCTGCGGCCAACGGTAGCACCGCTGGCTCCAGCGGTAGTGCCGCTCATACGACTCTGCCTCGCCCTCTGTTTTGCTCTGCTCTCTGTGTTCTACAGCCCGGGCGGTAGTACCGCTCCCCTGAGTGGTAGTACCGCTCGTGCGCGGACTGAGCACATAATGGTTGGATTCGGGAGCTCCTATATAAGGGGGTCTTCTTCCTCATTCAACCTTATCCTTTGAGCTCGTGTTCTTCCCCCTTTGTTGACCTTCTCCGAGCTTGCTATCTCTCAATCCCTCCATGGATTCTTGCTAGTTTTTGGGGGAAAAGAGAGAGGAGATATAGATCCACATTTCCACCAATCACTTTCTCCTCTATGTGAGGGGAACCCCTTGGATCTAGATTTTGGAGTTCTTGGTGTTCTCCTTCTTGTTCTTCCTCTCATTTTCCTCCCTAGCATTAGTTGCTTCGGTGGGATTTGGGAGAGAAGGACTTGGGCACTCCGTGTGCCCTTGCCATTGCATTTGGTGCATCGGTTTGAGTTCTCCATGGTGATACGTGGAAGTTACAAGTTGAGAAGCTTATTACTCTTGGGTGCTTGGTACCCTTGAGCTTGTTACTCTTGGGTGTTTGGGCACCCTTGAGCTTGTTCCTCTTGGGTGCCTGGGCGCCCTAGACGGTTGGTGTTGTTCGGAGCTCAATCATTGTGGTGTAAAGGTCTGAGCAAGCGTCGGGGTCTCCATTTAGGTTGTGGATATCGCCCCGAGCAATTTGGCAGGTACCGGTTGTCGTGGTCCTAAGACTGATAGTAGAGAGGGGGGTAGGTACGGAGAGGCAAGATCTCAGCTTAAGTGAAGGTGTACACACGGGGTTTACGAGTTTAGGCCCTTCACAGTGGAAGTAACAGCCCTACGTCTTGGTGCCCGGAGGCGGTCGATTGGATTATGTGTGTGATATTACAGGGGGTGCGAACCCTTGTCCCAGAGGAGGGGGGTGGCTTATATAGAGTGCGCCAGGACCCCCGCCCACCTCCATTACAAGGGGCTTAATGTACATAAAGTAAGGGGCGTTACTGGTAATGCCAGCCTTAAGTGATGTTAATGCTTATAAAGACTAAGGGATGACGTCCGACCGTTGCGGGTCCTTCTAACTCCTGGTCTTCAATAGGTCGAGTGACCCTCCATATGGTCGAGTGATGGTAGGGAGGAGGACCTCCGAGTGATGTGGCTGTCGAGTGGATTGCACTCGACGTGTTTGACTGGCGCTCTCCTGTTGTCTCTTGGTCCTTTTATCTTCTAGGGTAGTGACCTTGGGTAGGACGTATAGGTCAGGCCTATGACCCTACCCCAGGTCTGTATCCTCATCAGTTTCCCCCGAATGGATTAAGCTGCGAGCGGAAAGTAGGTCGAAGTTGAACCTGCTCCGAGCTTCATGTCTTCATGAGTGTTTTCTGCAAGACTGAACGCCCGCGTCGGTACTTTGGTGTCAACTCAGTCGCCTTGATCCATTCAGTGAGCTGTCGACTGAACTGGTGACCTCATGCATTGAGTGTTGTGTTAGAGCGTGGGATCTTGGGCGCGATTGTCTAGTGTATCCCGGATTTCACGGGATACGAAACTTCAGGGAAGCGCGCGGGCCGAAGAGCGCCAAAACGGGCGGTCCAGATAAGTAGCGATGCCTCGATTACCGTGCCACCTTTTTCGCCACGTACGCTGCGCGCAACTGCTGCGGGATTTGACGGGATTGCCTGGTCCCATGCGTCAGTCACTCAGAAGTGACCCTCTATAAGGTGAGGGGCCGAGGCGCTTGCACTGTGCACGCCTGTCCCCCCTTCTTTCTCCTCCGCTTCTCCACCACACCCAACACCTCCGCTCTCAATGCCGCTGCTCACCCGCCATGGTGAAGGACAAGACGGCGGCGCTAGAGCGCGCTAAGAAGGCCACGGGGGCGGCGAAAGGCAAGAAGCAAAACCGCGGGTCATCGTCGCGTGCGGGGCTGCCGCCGGGCTGGATCCAGGGCGATTGGATCAGGTCTTCGGTCCGGCAGGAGGATCTAGCCGAACTGGAGGAGTCCGGATTGATCGCCAAGGGAGCGGCGAGGCTGCCGAAGGGGGAGACGGAACCACAACCTCGACCGGGTGAGTGTGTTCTGCTCGCCACTCACGTCGACCGGGGTTTCTAGCTCCCTCCGCATCCTTTCTTCCAGGGATTTTTGAACTTCTTTGGCGCTCAGCTCCACCATTTTTCTCCCAACACCATCACGTATTTAGCTGCGTTTGTATCGATGTGCGAGAACTTCTTAGGATGTCAACCGCACTGGGGTCTTTTCAAACATATCTTCACCATTCGCTCCCAGTCGGTAAAAAAAGGCAAAGTCGAGTGACTCGAAAACCCACGTCATCCAGATGTGTGGGGGGTTAGGTATCCAAAAGAGGAATAGGAGTGCCTTTCCTGCCATGACTCTCCCTGAATCTGTTAGAGGCTGGCAGTCGACCTGGTTCTACTGCCAGGACGTCGCAGCTCTAGGTCAGTCGACTGGTCTTCCCCACTTCTCGTTCGACCGTGTTCAGACTCCTGCCCCACTGAGAGTAACCGCTGCTAAGACCGTGGAGACGAAGATGTTGGTGGAGAGAGTGGTCCAGTTCGTCAATGATGGCGTTACCGGCCTGAACTTGCTGGAAGTGTTCCTCAGTCGATGCATCCAGCCTCTCCAGGCCCGCGATCACCCGATGTGGCTGTATTCCGGACCGGATGACACCGCACGGGTCCATCCAGAAGAAGTGCCGTTCGAAACCATAGCTTTGTGGATGAGGAGCATCACAGGCAAATAGGACAACCCTAGAGGATCCAGGCGAGTCATCCCCTTCAGCAACGGTAACCCGCCCGACAAGGTATACTCTTTGTTCCGACTGCTTCCCGCTCACGCTCCGACTGTACTTGATGTTGGCTGACTCTTACTCGACTAATTTGCTTTGCACGTATTCACTGAGATGCATTCGACGCCCAATGGCAAACAAGCTTTGGAGCAGGACCGGGAAGGGGAGGATAGTGCGGAGGAGAGTGGCGAGTGGGAGTCTCCGGGAGAAGAGGAGGAGGAGGAGAGCGATGAGTCGGACGAGGAGGAAGAAGTCGACTCGCCGCCGCACTCCGAACGTCGATCCAAACAGCAGCATGATCCGTCTGGCGGGCGCAGGAAAAGCGTGGCCCCGAGTGCCAATACTCAGAAGCGCACTCGGATGTTGACCCCGGAGCCGACGGAGAAGGTGGGCAAGCAGCCTAAAGTTTCTCCTCCCAAGGCTCGGAAGACATTGCCACAGATCAAGATGGACGTCCCTGTTGCTTCGGGGTGAGTATCTCGCTTGCATTTTCGTAGGTCGACTGAAGATTTTCTTGTTCTGACCAACCAATTCATGTGTCTTTCCAGTCCCACCTCTGCTGCCACTGACATGGACATTGATAAGGCGCCAGGAGACGAAGAGGCCACCTCACGAGTTGGTAAGTCCAATCGACCAAGCTTCGTTAAGTTGAGTAGATCGTCAATCGGCAGAATTTCTGACATTTCTCTCTTTCTGTAGTTCTGCAAGAAGTTGTTGTGCTTCCTGATGATGAAGAAGAGGAGCCTCTACAGGGGAGTAGGAAGAGGAGCGGGAGCTCTGGCAGGAGGAGGCTTGAAGTTCAGGTTCCTCAGTCGACGCCAGCGCTCGAGGCGGTGGTCGATTGTTCTAGAGGGCCTGTTCAGACCAACGTCACATTCGCCAGCCCGCTGACGACTGATCGTCCGGTGGACTCGACTGTATCGACTCCTGCTGCTCCACAACCCCACGCCTCTGACCCAGCGACTACTTCGGCTGCTCTGCAGCCATCACTTTTTGCTGCGTATCAGACTCCGGATGACTCACCGAGTGCCGCTAGGGAAGCTCTTCGCCAGGTGAGCCTTGTCATGGAGCAGGTGAAGGTGGTGCCGAAAGTGCAACATATTTATATAAATATAAAAACGGTGGTAAGAAGTAATATCCCTTTTATTATTAGGTATAAATATAAATATAGATAAATATAGATTATCAATAGATTGAACACTAGAGAGCTTGCCGAAAGTGCAACATATTTATACAATGTATAACATATTTCCTAGAATGGGTAGATTTGTGGTTGCATCACTCGTCAAGATAAAATCTTGGTACTCACAAAAAAAAACTTTGAGAACCAAGCTTGATATGTGGTGGGACTACACTTGGTACTCATACTAACAAGTATGTGTGCATTCCTAGTAGGTGCATAGACTGGTAAGTGTAATTATCTCCCAAATATTAAATGGCACTGCCTCCTTTCCAAAATCTTTGGCATCTAAACTTTCTCAGAAAGTCCCAAAATCTAAGGCATGTTAGCACTCAGCTCTGGGTATTCTCTTCTACTGTTGGTGTAAGCTAACCCTTGCTAACCATATTTGTTAAAGGATATCATGGAGGAAACTACCCTCTCTCTCTTTCTCTCTCTCTCTCCCCCCTCCCCCTCCCCCCCTCTCTCTCTCCCTCTCCCTCTCTCCCTCT
>NC_041383.1:548199390-548200942 GCF_002162155.2 Triticum dicoccoides
CTCTCCCTCTCTCTCTCTCTCTCTCTCTCCGTGGCTTCTGCCGGATAAGGCCGCACGACGTCCGTGATGGATGCAGTGGGGTTACGATCCCCTACAGTCTCATGGGCTACCAACAGAGGATCCTCTCAAGGGAGGCGGGTGGTGGTCGTTGATACGTCTCCGTCGTATCTATAATTTTTGATTATTTCATGCCAATATTCTATTCATATACTTTTGGCAACTTTTTATACTATTTTTGAGACTAACATATTGATCCAGTGCCCAGTGCCAGTTCCTGTTTGCTACATGTTTTTTGTTTCATAGAAAATCCATATCAAACGGAGTCCAAACACGATAAAACTTACAATGATTTTTTTGGAATATATGTGATTTTTGGGAAAAGAATCAACGCGAGACAATGCCCGAGAAGTCCACAAGGCAGGGGGGCACGCCCGAGGGGGTAGGGCACGCCTAGGGCCCTTGTGGTCATTCCATAAGGCGCTTGGTGCCCTTCTTCTGGTGCAAGAATGCTAATATCCAGATAAAAAATGTGTTAAAATTTCAGCCCAATCGGAGTTATGAATCTTCGGGAATTTAAGAAACGGTGAAAGGCCAGAATCTGGGAACGCGTAAATAGAAGTAAACACACACACACACACACACACACACACACACACACACACACAGAGAGAGAGAGATCCAATCACAGAGGGGCTCTCGCCCCTCCGCCACCATGGAGGCCATGTACCAAGGGGGAAACCCTTCTCCCATCTAGGTGAAGGTCAAGGAAGAAGAAGAAGGAGGGGGCTCTCCCCCCTCTCTCCTGGTGGCACTGGAACACCGCCGAAAGTATGTTAGCTTCTGCCTCTCCCTCATATAAAATTGCAATAATGATTACCGGTCTAGTTACCGATTGCCTAGGGAGAAATATCTTTCTTGTGACAAAAAACTCTCTACTAAAACTAACTTAGTTGTTACTTTATCTAAACATCCCCTAGCTTTTATTTACGTGCTCTTTATTATCTTGCGAACCTATCCTATCAAACCTACAAAGTACTTCCACTACAAAAAAAGACACATCCGTGACATTTTCGGCCGAACGAATTTTTTTCCTGTCCTACTTATGACACTTCTATGACGATAATTGTGACAAAACTGAGTATGATCATAGATGTGGTGGGATCCTACTTCTATGACAAAAAAATCATGACATAAAATGGGCTTTTCTTCCTGGGCGGGCTGGAGACGTAGCTGCATGATATTCTTTGGGCCGTCCATGACGGAAAAACCGTGGTAGAAGCAAGGGCGAGGAAAATATGGGGGAGCTACCGGTTACGGTGGGTGGTCGGGGGCCGAGCAATGCGTGTTTTTCTCGTACCGTACGCGCGTGGGTGCGAGGCGTTGGGCTCTAACTGAACCCGAGCGAGGCGTCGCCTAACTGAACCCGAGCGATTGCACTGCAGGCTACGCGTTACTGAACCCGAGCGATTGAGCGATTACTTCACTACTGCTGCTAACTGAAGTCGATCGATGCTGCCTCTGGATGAATAGTGAGTGTTGCTGGGGGGTTTGG
>NC_041383.1:548203482-548236180 GCF_002162155.2 Triticum dicoccoides
ATAAGGTGGCTGGCGGGTGTCTGTCTCTCCCACTTTAGTCGGATCGGATTCGATGAAAAGGGTCCTTATGAAGGGTAAATAGCAATTGGCATATCACGTTGTGGTTCATGCGTAGGTAAGAAACGTTCTTGCTAGAAACCCATAGCAGCCACGTAAAACATGCAAACAACAATTAGAGGACGTCTAACTTGTTTTTGCAGGGTATGCTATGTGATGTGATATGGCCAAAAAGGATGTGATGAATGATATATGTGATGTATGAGATTGATCATGTTCTTGTAATAGGAATCACGACTTGCATGTCGATGAGTATGACAACCGGCAGGAGCCATAGGAGTTGTCTTTATTTATTTGTGACCTGCGTGTCAACTTAAACGTCATGTAATTACTTTACTTTATTGCTAACCGTTAGCCATAGTAGTAGAGGTAATAGTTGGCGAGGCAACTTCATGAAGACACGATGATGGAGATCATGATGATGGAGATCATGGTGTCATGCCGGTGACGATGATGATCATGGAGCCCCGAAGATGGAGATCAAAAGGAGCAAAGTGATGATGGCCATATCATGTCACTATTTGATTGCATGTGATGTTTATCATGTTTATACATCTTATTTTCTTAGAACGACGGTAGTAAATAAGATGATCCCTTACAACAATTTCAAGAAGTGTTCTCCCCTAACTGTGCACCGTTGCGACAGTTCGTGTTTCGAAGCACCACGTGATGATCGGGTGTTAGATTCTAACGTTCACATACAACGGGTGTAAGACAGATTTACACACGCGAAACACTTAGGGTTAACTTGACGAGCCTAGCATGTACAGACATGGCCTCGGAACACGGAGACCGAAAGGTCGAACATGAGTCGTATAGAAGATACGATCAACATGAAGATGTTCACCGATGATGACTAGTCCGTCTCACGTGATGATCGGACACGGCCTAGTTTGACCCGGATCATGTAATCACTTAGATGACTAGAGGGATGTCTATCTGAGTGGGAGTTCATAAGATGAACTTAATTATCCTGAACATAGTCAAAAGGTTTTTGCAAATTATGTCGTAGCTCACGCTATAGTTCTACTGTTTAGATATGTTCCTAGAGAAAAATTAGTTGAAAGTTGATAGTAGCAATTATGTGGACTAGGTCCGTAAACTGAGGATTGTCCTCATTGCTTCATAGAAGGCTTATGTCCTTAATGCACCGCTCAGTGTGCTGAACCTCGAACGTTGTCTGTGGTTGTTGCGAACATCTGACATACACGTTTTGATAACTACGTGATAGTTCAGTTAAACGGTTTAGAGTTGAGGCACCAAAGACGTTTTTGAAACATCGCGAAACATATGAGATGTTTTGAGGGCTGAAATTGGGATTTCAGGCTCGTGCCCATGTCAAGAGGTACAAGACCTCTGATGACTTTCTTAACCTGCAAACTAAGGAGAAAAGTTCAATTGTTGAGCTTGTGCTCAGATTGTCTGAGTACAACAATCATTTGAATCGAGTGGGAGTTGATCTTCCAGATAAGACAGTGATGGTTCTCCAAAGTCATTGCCACCAAGCTGTTAGAGCTTCGTGATGAACTATAACATATCAGGGATAGACATGATGATCCTTGAGGTATTCGCGATGTTTGACACCGCGAAAGTAGAAATCAAGAAGGAGCATCAATTGTTGATGGTTGGTGAAACCACTAGTTTCAAGAAGGGCAAGGGCAAGAAGGGATACTTCATGAAACGGCAAATCAGCTGCTGCTCTAGTGAAGAAACCCAAGGTAAAACCCTAACCCGAGACTAAGTGCTTCTGTAATAAGGGGAACAACCACTAGAGCAGAATTACCCTAGATACTTGGTAGATAAGAAGGCTGGCAAGGTCGATAGAAGTATATTGGATATACATTGTGTTAATGTGTACTTTGCTAGTACTCCTAGTAGCACCAGGGTATTAGATACCGGTTCGGTTGCTGAGTGTTAGTAACTCGAAACAAAAGGCTACGGAATAAACGGAGACTAGCTAAAGGTGAGCTGACGATATGTGTTGGAAGTTTTTCCAAGCTTGATATGATCAAGCATCGCACGCTCCCTCTACCAAAGAGATTGGTGTTAAACCTAAATAATTGTTATTTGGTGTTTGCGTTGAGCATAGACATGATTGGATTACGTCTATCACAATACGGTTATTCATTTAAGGAGAATAATGGTTACTCTGTTTATTTGAATAATACCTTCAATGGTCTTACACCTAAAATGAATGGTTTATTAAATCTCGATCGTAGTGATACACATGTTCATGCCAAAAGATAGTAATGATAGTACCACCTACTTGTGGCACTGCCACGTAAGTCATATCGGTATAAAACGCATGAAGAAGCTCCATATTGATGGATCTTTGGACTCACTCGTTTTTGAAAAGTTTGAGACATGCGAACCATGTCTATTGGTGTATATGCATGAAGAAACTCCATGCAAATGGACCGTTTTGACTCACTTGATTTTGAATCACTTGGGACATGCAAATCATACCACACGGGCAAGATGACTGAAAAGCCTCGTTTTCAGTAAGATGGAACAAGATAGCAACTTGTTGGAAGTAATACATTTTGATGTGTACAGTCCAATGAGTGCTGAGGCATGTAGTGGATATTGTTATGTTCTTACTTCACAGATAATTTGAGTGGATGTTGAGTACATTTACTTGATGAATCATGAGTCTGAATTATTGAAAGGTTCAAGTAATTTCAGGGTGAAGTTGAAAGATCGTCGTGACAAGAGGATAAAATATCTATGATATGATCATAGAGATGAATATCTGAATTACGAGCTTTGGCACGCAATTAAGACATTGTGGAAATTGTTTCACAATTAATACCGCCTGGAACACCATAGTTTGATGGTGTGTCCGAACGTCATAGTCGCACCCTATTGGATATGGTGCGTACCATGATGTCTCTTATCGAATTACCACTATCGTTCATGGGTTAGGCATTAGAGACAACCCCACTCACTTTAAATAGCGCACCACGTAATTCCGTTGAGACGACACCGTACGAATTATGGTTTAGAGAAACCTAAGTTGTTGTTTCTTAAAGGTTTGGGGCTGCGACGCTTATGTGAAAAAGTTTCAGGATTGATAAGCTCGAACCCAAAGCGGATAAAATACATCTTCATAGGACACCCAAAACAGTTGGGTATACCTCCTAATTCAGATCCGAAAGCAATATGGATTGTTTCTTGAATCGGGTCCTTTCTCGAGGAAAGGTTTCTCTCGAAAAGTTGAGTGGGAGGATGGTGGAGACTTGATGAGGTTATTGAACCGTCACTTCAACAAGTGTGTAGCAGGGCACAGGAAGTTGTTCATGTGGCACGTACACCAACTGAAGTGGAAGCTTATGATAGTGATCATGAAACTTCAGATCGAGTCACTACCAAACCTCGTGGGATGACAAGGATGCGTACTACTTCAGAGTGGTATGTAATCCTGTCTTGGAAGTCATGTTGCTAGACAACAATGAACCTACGAGCTATGGAGAAGCGATGGTGGGCCCGGATTCCGATAAATGGCTCAAGGCCATAAAACCCGAGAGAGGATCCATGTATGAAAACAAAGTATAGACTTTGGAAGAACTACTTGATGGTCGTAAGGCTGTTGAGTACAGATGGATTTTAAAAGGAAGACGGACAATGATGGTAAGTATCACCATTGAGAAAGCTCGACTTGTCGTTAAGATGTTTTTCGACAAGTTCAAGGAGTTGACTACGATGAGACTTTCTCACTCGTAGCGATGCTAAGAGTCTGTTGGAATTATATTAGCAATTACTGCATTATTTATGAAATCTTGCAGATAGGATGTCAAAACATTGTTTCCTCGACGATTCTTGAGGAAAGGTTGTATGTGATACAACCGGAAGGTTTTGTCTATCCTGAAATATGCTAATAAGTATGCAAAGCTCCAGCAATCCTTCTGAGGACTGGAGTGAGCATCTCGGAGTTGGAATGTATGCTTTGATGATGATCAAAGATTTTGGGTGTATACAAAGTTTATGAGAAACTTGTATTTCCAAAGAAGTGAGTGGGAGCACTATAGAATTTCTGATGAGTATATGTTGTTGACATATTAATGATCAGAAATGACGTAGAATTTCTGGAAAGCATATAGGGTTATTTGGAAAGTGTTTTCAATGGAAAATCTGGATTAAGCTACTTGAACATTGAGCATCAAGATCTATAAGGATAGATCAAAACGCTTAATAGTACTTTCAAATGAGCACATGCCTTGACGTGATCTTGAAGGTGTTCAAGATGGATCAGTCAAAGAAGGAGTTCTTGCCTGAGTTGTAAGGTATGAAGTTAAGACTTAAAGCTCGACCATGGCAGAATAGAGAGAAAGGACTAAGGTCGTCCCCTATGCATAAGATGTAGGCTCTACAGTATGCTATGCTGTGTACCGCACCTGAAGTGTGCTTTACCATGAGTCAGTCAAGGGGTACAAGAGTGATCCAAGAATGGATCACAGGACAGCGGTCAAAGTTATCCTTAGTAACTAGTGGACTAAGGAATTTTCTCAATTATGGAGGTGGTAAAAGAGTTCGTCGTAAAGGGTTACGTCGATGCAAGCTTAACACCTATCCGGATAGCTCTGAGTAGAGATACCGGATACGTATAATGGAGCAACAATTTAGAATAGCTCCAAGTAGAACAGTTATTTGGAATAGCACCAAATAGAACGTGGTAGCTGCATCTAGGAGATGACATAGAGATTTGTAAAGCACACACGGATCTGAAAGGTTCAGACCCGTTGACTATAACCTCTCTCACAAGCATAACATGATCAAACCCAGAACTCATCGAGTGTTAATCACATGGTAAATGTGAACTAGATTATTGACTCTAGTAAACTCTTTGGGTGTTAGTCACATGGGGATGTGACCTTGAGTGTTAATCACATATCGATGTGAACTAGATTATTGACTCTAGTGCAAGTGGGAGACTGTTGGAAATATGCCCTAGAGGCAATAATAAATTGATTATTATTATATTTCCTTGTTCATGATAATCGTTTATTATCCATGCTAGAATTGTATTGATAGGAAACTCAGATACATGTGTGGATACATAGACAACACCATGTCCCTAGTAAGCCTCTAGTTGACTAGCTCATTAATCAATAGATGGTTACGGTTTCTTGACCATGGACATTGGATGTCATTGATAACGGGATCACATCATTAGGAGAATGATGTGATGGACAAGACCCAATCCTAAGCCTAGCACAAGATCATGTAGTTCGTATGCTAAAGCTTTTCTAATGTCAAGTATCATTTCCTTAGACCATGAGATTGTGCAACTCCCGGATACCGTAGGAGTGCTTTGGGTGTGCCAAACGTCACAACGTAACTGGGTGGCTATAAAGGTACACTACGGGTATCTCTGAAAGTGTCTGTTGGGTTGGCATGAATCGAGATTGGGATTTTGTCACTCCGTGTAAACGGAGAGGTATCTCTGGGCCCACTCGGTAGGACATCATCATAATGTGCACAATGTGACCAAGGGGTTGATCACGGGATGATGTGTTACGGAATTAGTAAAGAGACTTGCCGGTAACGAGATTGAACAAGGTATCGGTATACCGACGATCGAATCTCGGGTAAGTACCATACCGCTAGACAAAGGGAATTGTATACGGGATTGATTGAGTCCTTGACATCGTGGTTCATTCGATGAGATCATCGTGGAACATGTGGGAGCCAACATGGGTATCCAGATCCCGCTGTTGGTTATTGACCGGAGAACATCTCGGTCATGTCTGCATGTCTCCCGAACCCGTAGGGTCTACACACTTAAGGTTCGATGACGCTAGGGTTATAAAGGAAGTTTGTATGTGGTTACCGAATGTTGTTCGGAGTCCCGGATGAGATCCCGGACGTCACGAGGAGTTCCGGAATGGTCCGGAGGTAAAGATTTATATATAGGAAGTCCTGTTTCGGCCATCGGGACAAGTTTCGGGGTCATCGGTATTGTACCGGGACCACCGGAAGGGTCCCGGGGGCCCACCGGGTGGGGCCACCTGCCCCGGGGGCCACATGGGCTGTAGGGGGTGTGCCTTGGCCTACATGGGCCAAGGACACCAGCCCCTAGAGGCCCATGCGCCAAGATATAGGAAAAAGGGGAGAGTCCTAAAGGGGGAAGGCACCTCCGAGGTGCCTTGGGGAGGATGGACTCCTCCCCCCCTCTTGGCCGCACCCCTTTCTTGGAGGAAGGGGCAAGGCTGCGCCTCCCCCCTCTCCCCTGCCCCTATATATAGTGGAGGGGAGGGAGGGCATCCACACCTGAGCCCTTGGCGCCTCCCTCCCTCCCGTGACACCTCCTCCTCTCCCGTAGGTGCTTGGCGAAGCCCTGCAGGATTGCCACGCTCCTCCATCACCACCACGCCATTGTGCTGCTGCTGGACGGAGTCTTCCTCAACCTCTCCCTCTCTCCTTGCTGGATCAAGGCGTGGGAGACATCGTCGAGCTGTACGTGTGTTGAACGCGGAGGTGCCGTCCGTTCGGCACTAGGATCATCGGTGATCTGAATCACAACGAGTACGACTCCATCAACCCCGTTCACTTGAATGCTTCCGCTTAGCGATCTGCAAGGGTATGTAGATGCACTCTCCTTCCCCTCGTTGCTGGTCTCTCCATAGATAGATCTTGGTGATTCGTAGGAAATTTTTTGAATTTCTGCTACGTTCCCCAACAGGATGAACAGGACCCCGTGGAGGGCTGGATGAACAGGACGACCCCGTGGAGGGCTGGATGAACAGTAGATGGTGGAGGGGTGGATGAACAGTAGCCCCGTGGAGGGGTGGTTGAACAGGAGCCCGTGGAGAGGGCTGGTTGAACAGTAGCCGGTGGAGTAGCACGCGGTTGAGGCTGGATGAACAGGAGCCCGTGGATGAACAGTCGCAGGTGGAGGCTGGAGGAGGTCGATGATGGATGAACAGTAGCCCGTGGAGGCTGGAGGAGGTCGACGGTGGAGATGAACAGTATCCCGTGGAGTCCCATTTTGCGGTACGCCACACCCCTCCCGATGAACAAGACCCCTGTTTTGACCGTAGCGCTCCAACACAAGTCCGTTTCCTCCGTTTTGCAGTACGCCACACCCCTCCCGATCAACAGGATCCCGTTTCAACCGTAGGAGGTCCAACATGTTGGGGAACGTAGTAATTTCAAAATTTTCCTACGCACACGCAAGATCATGGTGATGCATAGCAACGAGAGGGGAGAGTGTTGTCCACGTACCCTCGTAGACCGTAAGCGGAAGCGTTAGCACAACGTGGTTGATGTAGTCGTACGTCTTCACGGCCCGACCGATCAAGCACCGAAACTACGGCACCTCCGAGTTCTAGCACACGTTCAGCTTGATGACGTCCCTCGAACTCCGATCTAGCCGAGTGTCGAGGGAGAGTTCCGTCAGCACGACGGCGTGGTGACGATCTTGATGTTCTACCATCGCATGGCTTCGCCTAAGCACCGCTACGATATTATCGAGGTGGACTATGGTGGAGGGGGGCACCGCACACGGCTAAGAGATCCAAGGGATCAATTGTTGTTGTGCCTAGAGGTGCCCCCCTGCCCCCGTATATAAAGGATCAAGGGGGGAGGGGGCGGCCGGCCTAGGAGGAGCGCGCCAAGGGGAGTCCTACTCCCACCGGGAGTAGGACTCCCTCCTTCCTTGTTGGAGTAGGAGAAGGGGGAAAGAGGGGGAGAGGAGGAAGGAAAAAGGGGCCGCACCCCTTGTCCAATTCGAACCAGAGGGGGGCTGCGCGCCTCCTTCCTTTCGGCCTCTCTCCTCTATTCCCGTATGGCTCAATAAGGCCCATATACTCCCCGGCGAATTCCCGTAACTCTCCGGTACTTTGAAAAATACCCGAATCACTCGGAACCTTTCCGAACTCCAAATATAGTCGTCCAATATATCGATCTTTACGTCTCGACCATTTTGAGACTCCTCGTCATGTCGCCGATCTCATCCGGAACTCCGAACTCCTTCGGTACATCAAAACTCATAAACTCATAATATAACTGTCATCGAAACCTTAAGCGTGCGGACCCTACGGGTCGAGAACAATGTAGACATGACCTAGAACTATTCTCAGTCAATAACCAATAGCGGAACCTGGATGCTCATATCGGCTCCCACATATTCTATGAAGATCTTTATCAGTCAAACTGCATAACAACATACGTTGTTCCCTTTGTCATCGGCATGTTACTTGCCCGAGATTCGATCGTCGGTATCCAATACCTAGTTCAATCTCGTTACCGGCAAGTCTCTTTACTCGTTACATAATGCATCATTCCGTAACTAACTCATTAGCTACATTTCTTGCAAGGCTTATAGTGATGTGCATTACCGAGAGGGCCCAGAGATACCTCTCCGACAATCGGAGTGACAAAACCTAATCTCGAAATACGCCAACCCAACATGTACCTTTGGAGACACCTGTAGTACTCCTTTATAATCACCCAGTTACGTTGTGACGTTTGGTAGCACCCAAAGTGTTCCTCCGGTAAACGGGAGTTGCATAATCTCATAGTTACAGGAACATGTATAAGTCATGAAGAAAGCAATAACAATATACTAAACGATCAAGTGCTAGGCTAACGGAATGGGTCATGTCAATCACATCATTCTCCTAATGATGTGATCCCATTAATCAAATGACAACACATGTCTATGGTTAGGAAACATAACCATCTTTGATTAATGAGCTAGTCAAGTAGAGGCATACTAGTGACTATATGTTTGTCTATGTATTCACACATGTATCATGTTTCCGGTTAATACAATTCTAGCATGAATAATAAACATTTATCATGATATGAGGAAATAAATAATAACTTTATTATTGCCTCTAGGGCATATTTCCTTCAGTCTCCCACTTGCACTAGAGTCAATAATCTAGTTCACATCATCATGTGATTTAACACCAATATTCATATCTGTATATGATTAACACCCATAGTTCACATCGTCATGTGATCAACACCCAAAGGGTTTACTAGAGTCAATAATCTAGTTCACATCGCTATGTGATTAACACCCAAAAGAGTACTAAGGTATGATCATGTTTTGCTTGTGAGAGAAGTTTAGTCAACGGGTCTGTCACATTCAGAGCCGTATGTATTTTGCAAATATTCTATATCTACAATGCTCTGCATGGAGCTACTCTAGCTTATTGCTCTCACTTTCAATATGTATCCAGATTGAGACTTAGAGTCATCTGATTAGTGTAAAAGTTTGCACCGATGTAACTTTTACGATGAACTCTTTTATCACCTCCATAATCGAGAAACATCTCCTTAGTCCTCACTAAGGATATTCTTGACCGCTGTCCAGTGATCTACTATTAGATCAAAATTGTATTCCTTTGCCAAACTCAGAGCAAGGTATACAATAAGTCTGGTTCACAGCATAGCATACTTTATAGAACCTATGACTGAGGCATAGGGAATGACTTTTCATTCTCTTTCTATTTTCTGCCATGGTCGGGTCTTGAGTCTTACTCAATTTCACACCTTTGCAACACAGGCAAGAACTATTTCTTTGACTGTTCCATTTTGAACTATTTCAAAATCTTGACAAGGTATGTACTTATTGAAAAACTTATCAAGCGTCTTGATCTATCTCAATAGATCTTGATGCTCAATATGTAAGTAGCTTTACTGAGGTCTTTCTTTTTAAATAACTCCTTTCAAATACTCCTTTATGCTTTCCAAAAAAATTCTACATCATTTCTGATCAACAATATGTTACTCACATATATTTATCAGAAAGGCGGTAGTTCTCCCACTCACTTTATTGTAAATACATGCTTCTTCAAAAGTCTATATAAAACTATATGCTTTGATCAACTTATCAAAGCGTATATTCCAACTCTGAGATGTTTGCACCAGTTCATAGATGGATCGCTGGAGCTTGCACAATTTGTTAGCACCTTTAGGATTGACAAAACCTTCTGGTTGCATCATATACAACTCTTATTTAATAAATCCATTAAGGAATGCTGTTTTGACATCCATTTGCCAGATTTCATAAAATGTGGCAATTGCTAACATGATTCGGACAGACTTAAGCATCGATATGAGTGAGAAAATCTCATCGTATTCAACACCTTTGAACTTGTCGAAAACCTTTCGCAACAAGTCGAGCTTTGTAGATAGTAACACTACTATCAGTGTCCGTCTTCCTCTTGAAGATCCATTTATTTAACATGGCTTGCTGATCATCGAGCAAGTCAATCAAAGTCCATACTTTGTTCTCATACATGGATCATATCTCAGATTTTATGGCCTCAAGCCATTTCGCGGAATCTAGGCTCATCATCGCTTCCTCATAGTTCGTAGGTTCATCATGGTCTAGTAACATGACTTCTAGAACACGATTACCGTACCACTCTGGTGTGGATCTTACTCTGGAAGACCTACGAGGTTTGGTAGCAACTTGATCTGAAGTTTCATGATCATCATCATTAACTTCCTCACTAATTGGTGTAGGAATCACTGGAACTAATTTCTGTGATGAACTACTTTCCAATAAGGGAGAAGGTACAATTACCTCATCAAGTTCTACTTTCCTCCCACTCACTTCTTTCGAGAGAAACTTCTTCTCTAGAAAGGATCCATCTTAGCAACGAATAACTTGCCTTCGGATCTGTGATAGAAGGTGTACCCAATAGTTACCTTTGGGTATTCTATGAAGACACCCTTCTTCGATTTGGGTTCGAGCTTATCAGGTTGAAACTTTTTCACATAAGCATCGCAGCCCCAAACTTTAAGAAACGACAACTTTGGTTTCTTGCCAAACCACAGTTCATAAGGCGTCGTCTCAACGGATTTCGATGGTGCCCTATTTAAAGTGAATGCAACTGTCTCTAATGCATAATACCAAAACGATAGTGGTAAACCGATAAGAGATATCATAGATTGCACTATATCCAATAGAGTACGGTTATGACGTTCGGACACACCATTAAGCTGTGGTGTTCCAGGTGGCATGAGTTTGTGGAACTATTCCACATTGTTTTAATTGAAGACCAAACTCGTAACTCAAATATTTTTCTCCGCGATCAAATTGCAGAAACTTTATTTTCTTGTTATGATGATTCTCCACTTCACTCTGAAATTCTTTGAACTTTTCAAATGTTTCAGACTTGTGCTTCATTAAGTAGATATACCTATATCTGCTCAAACCATCTGTGAAGGTCAGAAAATAACGATACACGCCGCGAGCCTTAACACTCATCGGATTGCATACATCGGTATGTATTATTTCCAATAAGTTAGTAGCTCCTTCCATTGTTCCGGAGAACAGAGTTTTAGTCATCTTGCCCAAAAGGCACGGTTCGCAAGCATCAAATGATTCATAACCAAGTGATTCCAAAAATCCATCTTTATGGAGTTTCTTCATGCGCTTTACACCGATATGACCCAAACGGCAGTGCCACAAATAAGTTGCACTATCATTATTAACTTTGCATCTTTTGGCATCAATATTGTTAATATGCGTATCACTACGATCGAGATCCAACAAACTATTTCCATTGGGTGTATGACCATCGAAGGTTTTATTCATGTAAACAGAACAACAATTATTCTTTGACTTTAAATGAATAAACATATCGCAATAAACATGATCAAATCATATTCATGTTCAACGCAAACGCCAAATAACATTTATTTAGGTTTAACACTAATCCCGAAAGTATAGGGAATTTGATTTGCATATTATTGATAGGAAGGGAGCTGAGAACCCCGTTGCAGACAACTTGTTTAGGTTAGAGAATGTTCTTGATGACCCACTGCCTATTGATGATAGCTTTCCTGATTAACAATTAGCAGTTATTAATGCTTCTCGTACTGCTCCTTGGTATGCTGATTATGCTACTTACATTGTTCCTAAATTTATACCACCTAGTTTCACATACCAACAAAAGAAAAGGTTCTTTTATGATTTAAGACATTACTTTTGGGATGACCCACACCTTTATAAACAAAGGAGTAGATGGTGTTATTAGACGTTGTGTACCTCAGCATGAACAGGAACAGATCCTACGCAAGTGTCACTCTGAATCATATGGAGGACACCACGCTGGAGATAGAACTGCACATAAGGTATTGCAATCCGGTTTTCATTGGCCTACTCTCTTCAAAGATGCTCGTAAGTTTGTCTTACCTTGTGATGAATGTCAAAGAATTGGTAATATTAGTAGACGTCAAGAAATGCCTATGAATTACTCTCTTGTTACTAAACCGTTTGATGTTAGGGGCTTTGATTATATGGGACATTTTCCTGCCTCTAATGGTTATACACATATTTTAGTTGTTGTTGATTATGTTACTAAGTGGGTAGAAGCTATTCCAACTAGTAGTGCTGATCATAACACTTCTATTAAAATGCTTAAAGAAGTTATTTTTCCGAGGTTTGGAGTCCCTAGATATCTTATGACTGATGGTGGTTCACATTTTATTCATGGTGCTTCCCGTAAGATGCTTGCTAAGTATGATGTTAATCACAGAATCGCATCTCCTTATCACCCGCAGTCTAGTGGTCAAGTAGAGTTGAGCAATAGAGAGCTCAAATTAATTTTGCAAAAGACTGTCAATAGATCTAGAAAGAACTGGTCCAAAAAACTTGATGATGCATTATGGGCCTATAGAACTGCATATAAAAACCCTATGGGTATGTCTCCATATAAGATGGTTTATGGAAGAGCAGGTCACTTACCTCTTGAACTTGAACATAAAGCATACTGGGCTATTAAAGAGCTCAATTATGACTTCAAACTTGCCGGTGAGAAGAGGTTATTTGATATTAGCTCACTTGATGAATGGAGAACCCAAGCCTATGAGAATGCTAAGCTATTCAAAGGAAAAGTCAAACGCTGGCCTGACAAAAGGATACAAAAGCGTGAGTTTAACGTAGGTGATTATGTGTTATTATTCAACTCTCGTTTAAGATTTTTTGCAGGAAAACTTCTCTCTAAATGGGAAGGTCCTTACTTTATCGAGGAGGTCTATCGTTCCGGTGCCATAAAAATCAACAACTTTGAAGGTACAAGTCCGAGGGTGGTGAACAGTCAAAAAATTAAACATTATATCTCAGGTAATCCTATCAATGTTGAAACTAATATTGTTGAGACCGTAATCCCGGAGGAATACATAAGGGACACTTTCCAGAATGTTTCAGACTCCGAAAAGGAATAGGTATGTGGTACGGTAAGTAAACCGACTCCAAAACAATTCTAATGACAATTTCTATCCGTTTTGGAATATTTAAGAATTTTGGAAAGAAAGAAGTAGTCCGGGAAGGACACAAGGCCTCCACGAGGGTGGAGGGCGCGCCCACCCTTCCTGGGCACCCCCCCTGTCTCGTGGCCACCTCGTGTGTCTCCCGGACTCCGTTTTCTCGCATGTTATGTATTTTGGTCGGTAAAAAATCATTATATAATCTCCCGAAGGCTTTGACCACCGTATCACGCAAATATCCTCTGTTTTTGTTTTGAGCTGTTTCTATTACAGATTTAGAGCAATATGTCGTCTCAGGATTCGGAAGGGAAAAGCTATGTGGCTGATTACCTTGCAGACTCTAAAGTCTACAGGGACCTGGGGCATGATGGCTGGACCACTGAAGAAGAGGAAGACTATGAGCCTAAGGGAATGAAGGAAATATGCCCTAGAGGCAATAATAAAGTTATTATTTATTTCCTTATATCATGATAAATGTTTATTATTCATGCTAGAATTGTATTAACCGAAAACATAATACATGTGTGAATACATAGACCAACATAGTATCACTAGTATGCCTCTACTTGACTAGCTCGTTTATCAAAGATGGTTATGTTTCCTAACCATAGACAAAAGAGTTGTCATTTGATTAACGGGATCACATCATTAGGAGAATGATGTGATTGACTTGACCCATTCCGTTAGCCTAGCACTTGATCGTTTAGTATGTTGCTATTGCTTTCTTCATGACTTATACATGTTCCTGTAACTATGAGATTATGCAACTCCCGTTTACCGGAGGAACACTTTGGGTGCTACCAAACGTCACAACGTAACTGGGTGATTATAAAGGAGTACTACAGGTGTCTCCAAAGGTACATGTTGGGTTGGCGTATTTCGAGATTAGGTTTCGTCACTCCGATTGTCGGAGAGGTATCTCTGGGCCCTCTCGGTAATGCACATCACTATAAGCCTTGCAAGCAATGTAGCTAATGAGTTAGTTACGGAATGATGCATTACGTAACGAGTAAAGAGACTTGCCAGTAACGAGATTGAACTAGGTATTGGATACCGACGATCGAATCTCGGGCAAGTAACATACCGATGACAAAGGGAACAACGTATGTTGTTATGCGGTTTGACCGATAAAGATCTTCGTAGAATATGTAGGAACCAATATGGACATCCAGGTTCCGCTATTGGTTATTGACCGAGAATAGTTCAAGGTCATGTCTACATAGTTCTCAAACCCGTAGGGTCCGCACGCTTAAGGTTTCGATGACAGTTATATTATGAGTTTATGAGTTTTGATGTACCAAAGGAGTTCGGAGTCCTGGATGAGATCGGGGACATGACAAGGAGTCTCGAAATGGTCGAGACGTAAAGATCGATATATTGGACGACTATATTCGGAGTTCGGAAAGGTTCCGAGTGATTCGGGTATTTTTCGGAGTACCGGAGAGTTACGAGAATTCGCCGGGGAGTATATGGGCCTTATTGGGCCATACGGGAATAGAGGAGAGAGGCCAAAAGGAAGGAGGCCTGCGCCCCCCCTCTGGTCCGAATTGGACAAGGGGCGCAGCCCCCCTTTCCTTCTTCCTCTCCCCCTCTTTCCCCTTCTCCTAGTCCAACAAGGGAGGTGGAATCCTACTAGGACTAGGGAGTCCTAGTAGGACTCCACACTTGGCGCGCCCCCTCCTAGGGCCGGCCTCCTCCCCCCTTGCTCCTTTATATACGGGGGCAGGGGGCACCCCATGACACACAAGTTGATCAATGGATCGTTCCTTAGCCGTGTGCGGTGCCCCCTCCACCATATTCCACCTCGGTCATATCGTCGCGGAATTTAGGCGAAGCCCTGCGCCGGTAGAACATCATCATCGTCACCACGCCGTCGTGCTGACGGAACTCATCCCCGAAGCTTTGCTGGATCGGAGCCCGGGGATCGTCATCGAGCTGAACGTGTGCTGAACTCGGAGGTGCCGTACGTTCAGTGCTTGGATCGGTCGGATCGTGAAGACGTACGACTACATAAACCGCGTTGTGCTAACGCTTCCGCTTACGGTCTACGAGGGTACGTGGACAACACTCTCCCCTCTCGTTGCTATGCCATCACCATGATCTTGCGTGTGCGTAGGAATTTTTTTTGAAATTACTACGTTCCCCAACAGGGAAAGGAGGAGACGTGTTCAGACGAAAACGAAGCCCCATTGCCTCAACCTGAGGACATGCATGTGGAGTTTAAAAAGTCAAGCCTCCCTATTAGAGCAAAGAAGCCAAAGATCGAGTTTATTCCTTTTTGTCTCTTGCAGGAAAATAAACAGGAATTATGCAAAAGAATATTAAGTCTTGAGCAGGAGATCGATGACCTAAAGGAGCAAAATACTATACTCAAGCATAAATTGAGGAAGAAGCCTACATCATCAACAACTCCTACTTCACCACCTCCGAGGACATAATCACATGGGTATGGGCACTCCCCTTGGCAACTGCCAAGCTTGGGGGAGGTGTCCCGGTATCATATCACCATCACACTCCTATCTTTACCGCTTTACTTAGTTCGATCCCTTTTAGTAGTATCTTGATCTAGTAGATTGAAGTTTTGGTATGAATTAGTTTTGAGTTTTGCTTTGTGATCTCTTTATGTAATTGAGTCCGTGAGCTATCTATAATAAATATTAGTGTTGAGTCAAGGGGTTTGCTATCTTGCCATGATCTTGAGAAAGTAGAAAAAATAAAAAGAATAAAAGAGTTCATATTGATCTTGTGGATAGTAACGACTTCACACATAGAAAGTATGAGGCATAAAAGTTGTTGAGAGTTGACAAACATAGTTTGGTCATCGTTGCAATTAATAGGAAGTAATAAGGAAAGAGAGGGTTTCACATGCAAATATACTATATTGGACATCTTTTATGATTGTGAGCACTCATTAATTATGACATGCTAAAAGAGTTGATGTTGGACAAGGAAGACAATGTAATGGTTTATGTTTTCTCACATCTCAGTTAAAGTATATTGTCATTGATCTTCCCAACATGTTGAGCTTGCCTTTCCCCCTCATGCTAGCCAAATTTCTTGCACCAAGTAGAGATACTACTTGTGCTTCCAAATATCCTTAAACCAGTTTTGCCATGAGAGTCCACCATACATCCCTATGGATTGAGTAAGATCCTTCAAGTAAGTTGTCATGTTGTAGGTAATAAAAATTGCTCTCTAAATATGTATGACTTATTAGTGCAGAGAAAATAAGCTTTATACGATCTTGTTATGGAAGCAATAAAAACGATGGACTGCATAACAAAGGTCCATATACAAGTGGCAATATAAAGTGACGTTCGTTTGCACTAAGATTTTATGCATCCAACCCTAAAAGCACATGACAACCTCTGCTTCCCTCTGCGAAGGGCCTATCTTTTACTTTATGTTTTTACTTTGTGCTTGAGTCAAGGTGATCTTCACCTTTCCCTTTTTTATTTTATCCTTTGGCAAGCTCCTCGTGTTTGAAAGATCTTGATATATATATCCAATTGGATGTAAGTTAGCATGAATTATTATTGTTGACATCACCCAAAGGTGAATACGTTGGGAGGCAACACAATAAGCCCCTATCTTTCTCAGTGTCCGGTTGAAACTCCATAACCACAAGTATTGCGTGAGTGTTAGCAATTGTAGAAGACTATATGATAGTTGAGTATGTGGACTTGCTGAAAAGTTCTATTCTTGACTCTTTCTGATGTTATGATAAATTGCAATTGCTTCAATGACTGAGATTATAGTTTGTTAGTTTCCAATGAAGTTTCTGAACCATACTTGACATTGTGAATTGATTGATACTTGAGCATAAGAAATCATATGATAAAATTTATTTATGTTGCTGTTATAAGAATCATCATGATGCCCTCATGTCCGTATTTTATTTTTATCGACACCTCTATCTCTAAACATGTGGACATATTTTTTGATTTCGGTTTCCGCTTGAGGACAAGCGAGGTCTAAGCTTGGGGGAGTTGATGCGTCCATTTTGCATCATGCTTTTATATCAATATTTATTGCATTATGGGCTGTTATTACACATTATATCTCAATACTTATGGCTATTCTCTCTTATTTTACAAGGTTTACCATGAAGAGGGGGAATGCCGGCAGCTGGAATTTTCTGGCTGGAAAAGGAGCAAATATTGGAAACCTATTCTGCACAGCTCCAAAAATCACGAAACTCCATGGAAGTCAGTTTTGGAATTAGTAAGAATTATTGAGCGAAGAAAGCACAAGAGGGGGCCCACACCCTGGCCAGGAGGGTGGGGGGCACGCCCACCCCTACTAGCCGCGCCCCTTGTCTCCTGGGCCCCCTGGTGGCCCTCCGGTGCCAATCTTCTGCTATATGAAGGCTTTTACCCTGGAAAAAATCAAAGGCAAGCTTACGGGACGACACTCCGCCGCCACGAAGAGGAACCTTGGCGGAACCAATCTAGGGCTCTGGTAGAGCTGTTCTGCCGGGGAAACTTCCCTCCCGGAGGGGGAAATCTGTTGGGGAACGTTGCAGAAAATAAAAATTTTCGTATGGTTTCACCAAGATCCATCTATGAGTTCATCTAAGCAACGAGTCATGGGATAGAGATTGCATCTACATACCACTTTGTAGATCGCGTGCGGAAGCGTTCAAGAGAACGGTGATGATGGAGTCGTACTCGTCGTGATTCAAATCACCGATGACCAAGTGCCGAACGGACAGCACCTCCGCGTTCAACACACGTACGGAGTGGATGACGTATCCTCCTTCTTGATCCAGCAAGGGGGAAGGAGAGGTTGATGATGATCCAGCAGCACAACGGCGTGGTGGTGGATGCAGCAGAACTCCGGCAAGGCTTCGCCAAGCTGCTGCAGGAGGAGGACGAGGTGTAGCAGGGGGAGGGAGGCACCAATGCACAGGGTGCGGCTGCCCTCCCCCCTTCCCTCCTTTATATAGGCCCCCAGGGGGGGCGCCGGCCCTGGGAGATCCAATCTCCCAAGGGGGCGGCGGCCAGGGGGGTGGAGTGTCCCCCAAGGCAAGTAGGGCGCCCCCCCCCCCACCTAGGGTTTCCAACCCTAGGCGCAGAGGGGGGCCCAGGGGGGGCGCACCAGCCCACTAGGGGCTGGTTCCCTTCCCACTTCAGCCCACGGGGCCCTCCGGGATAGGTGGCCCCACCCGGTGGACCCCCGGGACCCTTCCGGTGGTCCCGGTACAATACCGGGTGACCCAGAAACTTTCCCGATGGCCGAAACAGCACTTCCTATATATAATTCTTTACCTCCGGACCATTCCGGAACTCCTCGTGACGTCCGGGATCTCATCCGGGACTCCAAACAACATTCGGTTTGCTGCATACTCATATTAATACAACCCTAGCGTCACCGAACCGTAAGTGTGTAGACCCTACGGGTTCGGGAGAAATGCAGACATGACCGAGACGGATCTCCGGTCAATAACCAACAGCGGGATCTAGATACCCATGTTGGCTCCCACATACTCCTCGATGATCTCATTGGATGAACCACGATGTCAAGGATTCAAGCAACCCCGTATACTATTCCCTTTGTCAGACGGTATGTTACTTGCCCGAGACTCGATCATCGGTATCCCAATACCTTATTCAGTCTCGTTACCGGCAAGTCACTTTACTCGTATCGTAATGCATGATCCCATGACCAGACACTTGGTCACTTTGAGCTCATTATGATGATGCACTATCGAGTGGGCCCAGTGATACCTCTGCGTTATCCGGAGTGACAAATCCCAGTCTCGATCCGTGTCAACCCAACAGGCACTTTCGGAGATACCTGTAGTGCACCTTTATAGTCACCAATTACGTTGTGACGTTTGGTACACTCAAAGCACTCCTACGGTATCCGGGAGTTACACGATCTCATGGTCTAAGGAAAAGATACTTGACATTGGAAAAGCTCTAGCAAAACGAACTACACGATCTTGTGCTATGCTTAGGATTGGGTCTTGTCCATCACATCATTCTCCTAATGATGTGATCCCGTTGTCAATGACATCTAATGTCCATAGTCAGGAAACCATGACTATCTGTTGACCAACGAGCTAGTCAACTAGAGGCTTACTAGGGACATATTGTGGTCTATGTATTCACATGTGTATTACGATTTCCGGATAATACAATTATAGCATGAATAAAAGACAATTATCATGAACAAGGAAATATAATAATAATCCTTTTATTATTGCCTCTAGGGCATATTTCCAACAGTCTCCCACTTGCACTAGAGTCAATAATCTAGTTACATGTGATGAATCGAACACCCATAGAGTTCTGGTGCTGATCATGTTTTGCTCGCGGAAGAGGTTTAGTCAACGGATCTGCGACATTCAGATCCGTATGCACTTTGCAAATTTCTATGTCTCCATCTTGAACATTTTCATGAATGGAGTTGAAACGACGCTTGATGTGCCTGGTCTTCTTGTGAAACCTGGGCTCCTTGGCAAGGGCAATAGCTCCAGTGTTGTCACAGAAGAGTTTGATCGGCCCCGACGCATTGGGTATGACTCCTAGGTCGGTGATGAACTCCTTCACCCATATTGCTTCATGCGCTGCCTTCGAGGCTGCCATGTACTCCGCTTCACATGTAGATCCCGCCACGACGCTCTGCTTGCAGCTGCACCAGCTTACTGCTCCACCATTCAACATATACACGTATCCGGTTTGTGACTTAGAGTCATCTAGATCTGTGTCGAAGCTAGCATCGACGTAACCCTTTACGGCGAGCTCTTCATCACCTCCATAAACGAGAAACATGTCCTTTGTCCTTTTCAGGTACTTTAGGATATTCATGACCGTTGTCCAGTGTTCTTTGCCGGGATTACTTTGGTACCTTCCTACCAAACTTACGGCTAGGTTTACATCAGGTCTGGTACACAGCATGGCATACATAATAGATCCTATGGCTGAAGCATAGGGGATGACACTCATCTCTTCTTTATCTTTTGCCGTGGTCGGGCATTGAGCCGAGCTCAATCTCACACCTTGCAGTACAAGCAAGAACCCTTTCTTGGACTGATCCATTTTGAACTTCTTCAAAATCTTATCAAGGTATGTGCTTTGTGAAAGAACTATGAGGCGTCTCGGTCTATCCCTATAGATCTTGATGCCTAATATATATGCAGCTTCTCCAAGGTCCTTCATTGAAAAACACTTATTCAAGTAGGCCTTAATGTTGTCCAAGAATTCTATATCATTTCCCATCAAAAGTATGTCATCTACATATAATATGAGAAATGCTACAGAGCTCCCACTCACTTTCTTGTAAACGCAGGCTTCTCCATAAGTCTGCATAAACCCAAACGCTTTGATCATCTCATCAAAGCGAATGTTCCAACTCCGAGATGCTTGCACCAGCCCATAAATGGATCGCTGGAGCTTGCATACTTTGTTAGCATTCTTAGGATCGACAAAACCTTCCGGCTGCATCATATACAACTCTTCCTTAAGATAGCCGTTAAGGAATACCGTTTTGACATCCATCTGCCGTATCTCATAATCATAGTATGCGGCAATTGCTAACATGATTCGAACGGACTTAAGCTTCGCTACGGGAGAGAAAGTCTCATCGTAGTCAATCCCTTGAACTTGCCGATAACCCTTAGCGACAAGTCGAGCTTTATAGATGGTGACATTACCATCCGCGTCCGTCTTCTTCTTAAAGATCCATTTGTTTTCTATCGCTCGCCGATCATAGGGCAAGTCAGTCAAAGTCCATACTTTGTTTTCATACATGGATTCTATCTCGGATTGCATGGCTTCTAGCCATTTGTTGGAATCTGGGCCCGCCATCACTTCTTCATAGTTCGAAGGTTCACCGTTGTCTAACAACATGATTTCCAGGACAGGGTTGCCATACCACTCTGGTGTGGAACGTGTCCTTGTGGACCTACGAAGTTCAGTAGCAACTTGATCCGAAGTACCTTGATCATCATCATTAATTTCCTCTCCAGTCGGTTTAGGCACCACAGGAACATTTTCTTGAGCTGCACTACTTTCCGGTTCAAGAGGTAGTACTTCATCGAGTTCTACTTTCCTCCCACTTACTCCTTTCGAGAGAAACTCTTTTTCCAGAAAGGATCCGTTCTTGGCAACAAAGATCTTGCCTTCGGATCTAAGGTAGAAGGTATACCCAATGGTTTCTTTGGGGTATCCTATGAAGATGCATTTTTCCGACTTGGGTTCGAGCTTTTCAGGTTGAAGTTTCTCGACATAAGCATCGCATCCCCAAACTTTTAGAAACGACAGCTTAGGTTTCTTCCCAAACCATAATTCATACAGTGTCGTCTCAACGGATTTAGACGGCGCCCTATTTAAAGTGAATGTAGCTGTCTCTAGAGCGTATCCCCAAAATGATAGTGGTAAATCGGTAAGAGACATCATAGATCGCACCATATCCAATAGAGTGCGATTACGACGTTCGGACACACCGTTACGCTGAGGTGTTCTAGGCGGCGTGAGTTGTGAAACGATTCCACATTTTCTTAAGTGTGTACCAAATTCGTGACTTAAATATTCTCCTCCACGATCCGATCGTAAGAATTTTATCTTTCGGTCACGTTGATTCTCTACTTCATTCTGAAATTCCTTGAACTTTTCAAAGGTCTCAGACTTGTGTTTCATTAAGTAGACATACCCATATCTACTCAAGTCATCAGTGAGAGTGAGAACATAACGATATCCTCCGCGAGCCTCAACGCTCATTGGACCGCACACATCAGTATGTATGATTTCCAACAAGTTGGTTGCTCGCTCCATTGTTCCGGAGAACAGAGTCTTGGTCATTTTGCCCATGAGGCATGGTTCGCATGTGTCAAATGATTCATAATCAAGAGACTCTAAAAGTCCATCAGCATGGAGCTTCTTCATGCGCTTGACACCAATGTGACCAAGGCGGCAGTGCCACAAGTATGTGGGACTATCGTTATCAACTTTACATCTTTTGGTATTCACACTATGAATATGTGTAACATTACGCTCGAGATTCGTTAAGAATAAACCATTGACCATCGGGGCATGACCATAAAACATATCTCTCATATAAATAGAACAACCATTATTCTCGGATTTAAATGAGTAGCCATCTCGCATCAAACGAGATCCAGATACAATGTTCATGCTCACACTTGGCACTAAATAACAATTATTGAGGTTTAAAACTAATCCCATAGGTAAATGTAGAGGTAGCATTCCGACGGCGATCACATCGACCTTGGAACCATTCCCAACGCGCATTGTCATCTCGTCCTTCGCCAGTCTCCGCTTATTCCGCAGCTCCTGCTGTGAGTTACAAATATGAGCAACGACACCGGTATCAAATACCCAGGAGTTACTACGAGTGCTGGTGAGGTACACATCAATTACATGTATATCACATATACCTTTAGTGTTGCTGGCCTTCTTGTCCGCTAAGTATTTGGGGCAGTTCCGCTTCCAGTGACCCTTCCCTTTGCAATAAAAGCACCCAGTCTCAGGCTTGGGTCCATTCTTTGACTTCTTCCCGGCAACTGGCTTACCGGGCGCGGCAACATCTTTGTCGTCCTTCTTGAAGTTCTTCTTACCCTTGCCCTTCTTGAACTTAGTGGTCTTATTGACCATCAACACTTGATGTTCTTTCTTGATTTCAACCTCTGCTGACTTCAGCATTGAGAATACTTCAGGAATGGTCTTCACCATCCCTTGCATATTGTAGTTCAACACAAAGCTCTTGTAGCTCGGTGGGAGCGACTGACGGATTCTGTCAATGACCGCCTCGTCCGGGAGGTTGATCTCCAGCTGGGACAGGCGGTTGTGCAACCCAGACATTTTGAGTATGTGCTCACTGACAGAACTGTTTTTCTCCATCTTACAACTATAGAACTTATCGGAGACTTCATATCTCTCGACCCGGGCATGAGCTTGGAAAACCATTTTCAGCTCCTCGAACATCTCATATGCTCCGTGTTTCTCAAAACGCTTTTGGAGCCCCGGTTCTAAGCTGTAAAGCATGCCGCACTGAACGAGGGAGTAATCATCAGCACGTGATTGCCAAATGTTCATAACGTCTTGGTTCTCTGGGATGGGTGCTTCACCTAGTGGTGCATCTAGGACATAATCTTTCTTGGCTGCTATGAGGATGATCCTCAGGTTCCGGACCCAGTCCGAATAGTTGCTGCCATCATCTTTTAGCTTGGTTTTCTCTAGGAACGCATTGAAGTTCATGTTGACATGAGCGTTGGCCATTTGATCTACAAGACATATTTTGCAAAAGTTTTAGACTAAGTTCATGATAATTAAGCTCATCTAATCAAATTATTTAATGAACTCCCACTCAGATTGACATCCCTCTAGTCATCTAAGTGTTACACGATCCGAGTCGACTAGGCCGTGTCCGATCATCACGTGAGACGGACTAGTCATCATCGGTGAACATCTCCATGTTGATCGTATCTTCCATACGACTCATGTTCGACCTTTCGGTCTCTTGTGTTCCGAGGCCATGTCTGTTACATGCTAGGCTCGTCAAGTTAACCCTAAGTGTTTCTGCATGTGTAAAACTGTCTTACACCCGTTGTATGTGAACGTAAGGATCTATCACACCCGATCATCACGTGGTGCTTCGAAATGACGAACTTTAGCAACGGTGCACAGTTAGGGGGAACACTTTCTTGAAATTATTATAAGGGATCATCTTATTTACTACCGCCGTTCTAAGTAAACAAGATGCATAAAACATAATAAACATCACATGCAATTATATAGTAGTGACATGATATGGCCAATATCATATAGCTCCTTCGATCTCCATCTTCGGGGCTCCATGATCATCTTCGTCACCGGCATGACACCATGATCTCCATCATCATGATCTCCATCATTGTGTCTTCATGAAGTTGTCATGCCAACGACTACTTCTACTTCTATGGCTAACGCGTTTAGCAATAAAGTAAAGTAATTTACATGGCGTTCTTCAATGACACGCAGGTCATACAAAAAATAAAGACAACTCCTATGGCTCCTGCCGGTTGTCATACTCATCGACATGCAAGTCGTGATTCCTATTACAAGAATATGATCTCATACATCACAATATATCATTCATCATTCATCACAACTTTTGGCCATATCACATCACATGACAATTGCTGCAAAAACAAGTTAAACGTCCTCTAATTGTTGTTGCATCTTTTACGTGACTGCAATTGGGTTCTAGCAAGAACGTTTTCTTACCTACGAATAACCACAACGTGATTTTTGTCAACTTCTATTTACCCTTCATAAGGACCCTTTCCATCTAACCCGCTCCAACTAAAGTAGGAGAGACAAACACCCGCTAGCCACCTTATGCAACTAGTGCATGTCAGTCGGTGGAACCTGTCTCACGTAAGCGTACGTGTAAGGTCGGTCCGGGCCGCTTCATCCCACAATACCGCTGAAGCAAGAAAAGACTAGTAGCGGCAAGCAAGTTGACAAGATCTACGCCCACAACAAAATTGTGTTCTACTCGTGCAATAGAGAACTACGCATAGACCTAGCTCATGATGCCACTGTTGGGGAACGCTGCAGAAAATTTAGAATTTTTCCTACGGTTTCACCAAGATCCATCTATGAGTTCATCTAAGAAACGAGTCATGGGAGAGAGATTGCATCTACATACCACTTTGTAGATCGTGTGCGGAAGCGTTCAAGAGAACGGTGATGATGGAGTCGTACTCGCCGTGATTCAAATCACCGATGACCAAGTGTCGAACGGACAGCACCTCCGCGTTCAACACACGTACGAAGCGGATGACGTCTCCTCCTTCTTGATCCAGCAAGGGGGAAGGAGAGGTTGATGATGATCCAGCAGCACAACGGCGTGGTGGTGGATGCAGCAGAACTCCGGCAGGGCTTCGCCAAGCTGCTGCACGAGGAGGACGAGGTGTAGCAGGGGGAGGGAGGCGCCAATGCATAGGGTGCGGCTGCCCTCCCCCCTGCCCTCCTTTATATAGGCCCCCAGGGGGGCCGGCCCTGGGAGATCCAATCTCCCAAGGGGGCGGCGGCCAGGGGGGTGGAGTGCCCCCCAAGGCAAGTGCCCCCCCCCCACCTAGGGTTTCCAACCCTAGGCGCAGAGGAGGGGACCAGGGGGGGCGCACCAGCCCACTAGGGGCTGGTTCCCTTCCCACTTCAGCCCACGGGGCCCTCCGGGATAGGTGGCCCCACCCGATGGACCCCCGGGACCCTTCCGGTGGTCCCGGTACAATACCGGGTGACCCCGAAACTTTCTGATGGCCGAAACAGCACTTCCTATATATAATTCTTTACCTCCGGACCATTCCGGAACTCCTCGTGACGTCCGGGATCTCATCCGGGACTCTGAACAACATTCGGTTTGCTGCATACTCATATTCATACAACCCTAGTGTCACCGAACCTTAAGTGTGTAGACCCTACGGGTTTGGGAGAAATGCAGACATGACCGAGACGGCTCTCCGGTCAATAACCAACAGCGGGATCTGGATACCCATGTTGGCTCTCACATACTCCTCGATGATCTCATCGGATGAACCACGATGTCGAGGATTCAAGCAACCCCGTATACTATTCCCTTTGTCAGACGGTATGTTACTTGCCCGAGACTCGATCGTCGGTATCCCAATACCTCGTTCAGTCTCGTTACCGGCAAGTCACTTTACTCGTACCATAATGCATGATCCCGTGACCAGACACTTGGTCACTTTGAGCTCATTATGATGATGCGCTACCGAGTGGGCCCAGTGATACCTCTGCTGACAAATCCCAGTCTCGATCCGTGTCAACCCAACAGACACTTTCGGAGATACCTGTAGTGCACCTTTATAGTCACCCAGTTACATTGTGACGTTTGGTACACCCAAAGCACTCCTACGGTATCCGGGAGTTACACGATCTCATGGTCTAAGGAAAAGATACTTGACATTGGAAAAGCTATAGCAAAATAAACTACACGATCTTGTGCTATGCTTTGGATTGGGTCTTGTCCATCACATCATTCTCCTAATGATGTGATCCCGTTGTCAATGACATCTAATGTCCATAGTCAGGAAACCAAGACTATCTGTTGACCAACGAGCTAGTCAACTAGAGGCTTACTAGGGACGTATTGTGGTCTATGTATTCACACGTGTATTACGATTTCCGGATAATACAATTATAGCATGAATAAAAGACAATTATCATGAACAAGGAAATATAATAATAATCCTTTTATTATTGCCTCTAGGACATATTTCCAACAAAATCATCACCATCGTCATCACCAATGATCCTCTCATCGGGAGGGGTCCATCAACATCAACATCTTCACCAGCACCATCTCCTCTCAAACCCTAGTTCATCTCTTGTATCCAATCTTGTATCAAAACCACAAATTGGTACCTGTGGGTTGCTAGTAGTGTTGATTACTCCTTGTAGTTGATGCTAATTGGTTTATTTGGTGGAAGATCATATGTTCAGATCCTTAATGCATATTATTAATCCTCTGATTATGAACATGAATATGCTTTGTGAGTAGTTACGTTTGTTCCTGAGGACATGGGTGAAGTCTTGCTATTAGTAGTCATGTGAATTTGGTATTCGTTTGATATTTTGATGAGATGTATGTTGTCTTTCCTCTAGTGGTGTTATGTGAACGTCGACTACATGACACTTCACCATTATTTGGGCCTAGAGGAAGGCATTGGGAAGTAATAAGTAGATGATGGGTTGCTAGAGTGACAAAAGCTTAAACCCTAGTTTATGCGTTGCTTCATAAGGGGCTGATTTGGATCCATATGTCTAATGTTGTGGTTAGGTTTACCTTAATACTTCTTTTGTAGTTGCGGATGCTTGCAATAGGGGTTAATCATAAGGGGGTTGCTTGTCCAAGTAAGGGCAGTACCCAAGCACCGGTCCACCCACATATTAAATTATCAAAGTACCGAACGCGAATCATATGAGCGTGCTGAAAACTAGCTTGATGATAATTCCCATGTGTCCTCGGGAGCTCTTTTTATAAGAAATTGTCCAGGCTTGTCCTTTGCTACAAAAAGGATTGGGCCACCTTGCTGCACATTATTTACTTTCATTGTTCATTACCCGTTACAATTTATCTGATCACAAAACTATCTGTTACCTACAATTTCAGTGCTTGTAGAGAAAACCTTACTGAAAACCGCTTGTCATTTCCTTCTGCTCCTCGTTGGGTTCGACACTTTTACTTATCGAAAGGACTACGATAGACCCCCTAAACTTGTGGGTCATCACACCCCAACATAATAAAGATACTAGTCTTTTGACTACCTAACGACCACTATTGCCATCAGAACAAATCGTCGACGTGTCGCTGTTGCCGCTCCGAGCCGACCTAACCTTGTCATTGACAACTAGAAATGTCTTCATGAATCTATCCCTATGGTACAACGTCCTCAAGCCGCGTGGTCATTGTTTACCCCTTGAATCATTTGAAATAGGTTAAACACTGGCAACCATTTTGAAATATGTCATTAAAATGAGAACACACATGTGTAACCACTGCGAATAAAATCTCTAAAATGTCAGATGCGTGCCTAATCTATTTTGAGAGTTGAATATACGAAGCTAATAAACCTCGAGGAGCACTACCCTCGCCGCCAAAACACACGTGTTCGTTATAGACGATGTGATCATTTTTGGAGAGTGAAACACATTGTTCCCATATCAGCCTTCTGGACTGTTATTCTATAGGCAAGACATCTTCTTATTTCTGTCTCCTTTTATCAATTGGTAGATGGTAGTAGTTTCATAGGGACTACTCCTTGATTTTCTTTGTGGCAAGCTATTTATGCCAATACTATAATCCAGTTGCCACCTTATTTTATCCAGTTGTTATTATTAATCTTTGCCTTCCTAATTAGAAAACTTGGAACACCAACTTGTCAATGATTTATTTCATCATCATACTACACAAGCCATAATTGAAAGTACATGAAGCCCCCATGTGTGGTTTTGGTAATCAATGACAATCCTTATGAACTAATGTGTACATTGAGATATACATTTGAAGGTTAGTCCCATTGGAAAATGATTGAAGAATATTGGAAGACAACTCCTTTGAAGAAACAATTACATCAAGATTATCAAAATGGAGTTCATTGGAGTATCTCAAGGGTTGCCATGCTTAGAGCTATGGTTTGAGCCATAATGGATCAAGATCTTAAAAGGATGATTTGAATGATGAATTCTAGGAGTGGCTTAAAGATATGATCATAATGGACTCATGTGTTGAGTCATGATTGATCAAGTATTCAAGCAAGCTATTCAAGTGAAGAATTCAATATACCCTTCAAGACGTCAAGATTAAACATGGAGTAGAGATATCGGTTGACCAAGAGGAAGCTCGAAGATCAAACTCTAAATGGTTAACACACGAGCGCAAATGATGCACCACATAGGATCTTGTGGTATGATAAGCAATTGTCAATTGCACTTTGTGTACTAACCCATACTATGTGTTGTCTATGTTTTTGAGGGTTAGGTGATTCTCATGGCCTCGCATCGAGAGAGAGATTTCAAGTGTCCACGAGAGGATGACATCAAGTGTTGATGATCATGGTTTACAAGGGCAAGTTCAAGATTACCACCCTGAAGGATTACATGCTTGAAGCTTGTGGATGATCACATGATGGACAAGTGAAGATAAATACAAAGTAAAGCTTCCACATTGTGTGTGGGGGAGCTACTTGAAGACTTCATTAGTGTCTTTCCATTCAACTTGAGCCAAGAAGAAGCTTCAACTTCAAGATCAAGTGAAAGGCTCGAGTCAAAGGTATTAGTTCCTTCAACGTTAGTGTTGTGGAGTGATGACCACCAAAGGAACACATACACTCAAGAATGGATTCTCGATAGCTATGTAGTGTAACTCTTTTATGACTCTCGAGTTATAGGGATCCCGCACTATTAAGAGGGGATCAAAGGGGTTCGTGATAGATTTGATCAAGTCAACATCTTCTCTACACAATTCCACTCCTATCCTATATACCAAAGAAAATCCAAAGCCAAATAGGTTACCCAAATATATGATAAAACCTTTGCATATTTTGCATCCTCCATTTTGGTTGATCTTGGGTGGTTCTCTATGTGAGGACCTGGGTTTTTTCATAGCTTCAAAACGAGCCCAAGATCATCAAAATCGGAGTCCGATGTAAAAGTTGTGCCTGTTTTAGTTTTAGGGCTGCAACAGTTTGGTTTGGCCGGATCATCCGGGTCCTCTCCCAAATCATCCGGCCTTTGCCCGGATCATCCGGGTTCCAGCCCGGATCACCCGGGTTATTCATAAAATTCATCATAGTAACTTATTCCGCTAGCCGGATCATCTGGCTACCCACCCGGATAATCCGGGGATTGCCCGGATCATCCGGCTATGTCCCCGGACATCCGAGTATCTACTTCACCACATTGTATATTGACCTTCCCGGACATCCGGGCATTGCTCGGATCATCCGGGTGTGCGTCCAGATCATCCGGGCAGGTCAACAACTGCGGGGAATGGCTCTATTTTCTTGGGGGGTATAAATATCCCTCTCCCACTCTGGGAGAGGGCCGACCACTTCATCCAAAATCTCTCCAAGAACACAAGTGGCACCCTCTCACTTCTCCTACACCAAATCTTAGATCTCGGAGAGATTAGTGAGTGTTCTTGAGAGTTGTTCCAATCAAAAGATAGATTATCTCCCTCTCCCTCTTGTGACCAAAGCAATTCATGATTTGAGCAAGTCTTGAGCATTCCCCCCTTGATCTTGGTACTCTTGGAGGTTGGAGACTCCTAGGCGGTAGGAGTGCTCTGGTGAGGAATCAACTTGTGATTTGTCCCCCGGAAAGTTTGTGAAGGTTTGGAGGCTGCCTCAAGGTCTACCACTAGTGGTTGGGAATCGCCTTCGTGGTGATATCTCAAGGAGAATAGGGTGAGCCTTTGTGGTGTTGGTCTGCCTTCGTGGTAACACCCATCCCTCCAACGGTGACTAGCTTCCCTTCAAGGATATGAACATCGGGACACATCCTCGTCTCCATTACTTTGGTTATCCCTAACCCTAACTCCTTACTTGTGGTTTACTTTAGTCTCTTGACATTGCATTCACTATATCTTGTTATTCTCATTGTATTGTGTTGGCTATTCCCTTGAAGAGATTATTTAGGCCTACACTTTACATTCGCAATTCATACTTACTACCATTGATATATCTTGCGATTAATGTGAATTGCTAGCTTGTAGCATTCATTTCCATATCTTGTGACATAACTTGTGTAAGCTTGTAGAGCTTACTTGAGTTTGGTTGTATCATTCAATTCCATATATTGTGATATAATTTGTGTAAGCTTGTATTGCTTACTTGTGGTTGTGTGTATTATTCATTTATATAAATTGAGTAAGTTTGTGTAACTTACTTGTGCTTACTCATATCCTCATTGTTCTCATCTTGTTTATCCTAAGTTGTTGGTGCACTTAATGGGCCTAGTATATTTAGGATTTGTGTTTGAAAAGTATCCGCTTAGTTTATTTCCGCATTAGGATATAGCCAAATCCGGAAAAGATTTTAAAACGCCTATTCACCCCCTCTAGGCGACATCGTGGTCCTTACAATAATGCAAACCCATATTGTTAATACCGCTAGACATGATATGTCGGTTTGGAAACTAACCCCTGTAGGTGACTACAGTTCGAAAAGTGCCTACAAGCACTGATTCAATAATCTACCACTACAAGCAAATCAACGACCAAAAATAGTTCCACTGCAGATTGTAAACCTTGTCAATCAGATTTGAAGGGACAAATTCATGGAGTTAGGAGTCCAAACTTTCGTACGAAGGTAAGTTCTCGAAACATATTAGTGAAAATTATAATAGACGTGACAACCAAGAGGATGGAATGCACATGCTTTTGTTATGCCCTTTTATCAAAGGCTACTTGGTTCTCCTATCCCTGATGTAATAGAGATAAGTTTTGGTTGAATATAACCATTTTATTCCACAAATGATTAAGGTTTTATTGGATTATGCTCATCCCACATCAATGTAACCAGTGTACATACTTTTTATGGTGCCTTTGAGTGTTTTAAAATGATGCCATGTTTGGTAGAAAGTTCTATAAAACACCACATGTATGCCTGGTGTCGAATGCGATTTTACAGAGATCAAAGCTCTAGAGGATGTGATGACATGACATGATCAAGGCTCAGCAACCTTTGTTGTGCAACAACCAAGGACCACACAAGAACCATCTTTAGTTGCAGGTGAATGGATTTTTGAGATGCGGCCTAGGAAATGAGGAAGATATGCAACCTTCTCCAATAGGTATTGGTGTCATCATCCAATTTGAGGAAAATGATCATTGTCAGCAACTGCAGGTTTCGGCCATGTCTCCTTCGGTGTCGTCCTCTCTCCAAGATGAAGTACTCTTTGCCACAATGACAACAAATAGTCTTCACATTCCGGAATCAGCAGCCGCAACGAGTTTCATCTTAAAAGTCTCCTATACAAGCATCACAATCTTTTATCCACACGATAGTAGCACCATCAACCGGTGTTTTAATGTCAAATCACATCATCAAGTTAGCGAATCAAAATCAAAACAATCTTCATGGCTTTTCGATGTATTTTCAGATACAGGACCTTGTACCACGAGAGATGTTTTCGCCATGTCAAACGTGACCCCTTTCATAAAATGTCGTTGATGGAATAAAATCGTTTATTGTTCAAAAAAAGAAAAAGGAGTACCAAACGCAGTAGCGCATGAACTCACGATCGACTATACCTGGCTAAATGGGATGCGCCTGGTGGGCTGGCCCGTTAGCACGTGTGCCTGACCGATGGCGGGCCGGCCCAACACGTGGCCCGCCTAGGGCCGTGCCTGGGCCTGGAGGCTGGGCACGAGTGCCAGCACGGCACGTCCCATTTAGGTTTTTTTTATTTTTTTTTTTTACTGTGGAAATAGGCTAAAAATTAGGTGGGCTGACGGCTAAACATGCCGATGGGCCGGCCCGTTTAATAGTTAGTGCCGTGCCTGGGCCTTGGAGGTCAGCACGCGTGCCGGCCCGGCACGGCCCGTGTAATAAGCGTGCCTGGGTTCGGCCGTGCCGTGCCTGGCCCGTTTAACTCAAGGCGGGCCGGCCCATCTGGCCAGGTATACGACCGACCGAGGGGCGACCGCCGAATGGTGCTTCCGGAGTTCCGGTTCCCCGCGCCTCCGGCCCCATCGGTGGTGCGCCTCCTCTCCGCGCAAGAGAAACCTCTGAAAAACCACACTCCTCCTTGTTGCCGCCCACGCCCCTGTTTCCCGCCCCCGCCGCCACCGCCACCGCCACCGCCACCGCCAAGCAGCCGAAGCAGCAGGTGCTCTCCCGCTTCTTCTCCACCAAGCCCCCACCCCCGACCCC
>NC_041383.1:548238901-548239593 GCF_002162155.2 Triticum dicoccoides
GTGAATTCAGTTTGCTTGCTGTGTACATACAAATTTTTGCTTGGAGAAATGTTTCTATTCTCCTGTTGATTCTTAACTTAAATTTTTTGGTGGTGTTTATGCGAATCTTGCTTAGTGCGATATTGATACCTAACTGTCCATAGTTTGTGTTGCAGTTTATTGGGGTCATCCAGGCTATCTTGACGGCTGGAAAGCAACTGCGGAAGCTTGTTCTCGAGGATACTGACAACGTGTCTTCTCAGCATAGAACTGTCCACTCTTCTTTGTTGAGAAGGCTCATAAGTACAGCTTCATCGTCTGCTGTACTTGCTAATGCTGTGAAACTTCTGTCGTGTCTTGACAAAGATGCTGCTGATCAAGGAGATATGATAAACCTATTCATTTCATCTGTTGACCAGTTCCCCGAGGTAAATCTTTCCCTTATCACAAATAGAGTTTGTTTGTTCCTTACGTTTTCGGATGCATCATACTTGTATATCTTTCTACAGGTTGCAGAGGGTCATGTGACTGTTGAAATGGCCAAACAAAAACTGGATTTATTAATTGTTGAATATCGGAAGCAGCTTGGCATGCGCAGCTTGGAGTACAAAACCGTATCTGGAACAGCTTACCTGATCGAAGTTAAATTGCTTAATTGGAACCTTCATATATTTTTAGTTTCAAGTAGTAAGAATATCTCTTGTATTTTTTTT
>NC_041383.1:548239845-548242078 GCF_002162155.2 Triticum dicoccoides
TTTTTTTTGGGTCATTAATGTTACCTATTGTGTGTGTCTGCAGCTACCAGTAGATAGAAGGGTGCCTTCAAATTGGATGAAAGTAAATAGCACCAAAAAAACTATTAGATACCACACTCCTGAAGTATTGAAGAACTTGGACAACTTATTACTGGCTAAAGAAGAACTAGCAGTTATCTGCAGGAAAACATGGCACAAATTCCTTATGGATTTTGGCAAATATTATGCGCAGTTTCAAGCATCTGTGGAATCTCTTGCAGCTCTTGACTGCTTATACTCTCTTGCCACTCTTGCAAAACAAAATGTAATAGACTATCGTTAACCAGTGTTCACCTTTTTACGTGGTTTGTTTTTCCTACATGACATCGATCACGATCTGATTTTCCATTTTTGCAGAATTATGTACAACCTAATTTTGTTCCTGAAAATGAAGCAAGTCAGATCCACATCAAAGATGGCCGCCATCCGGTTAGTTGTAGACCACTTTGTATCAGCCGTCTTGGCTCTTCTATGAATATATGATACGCATGCTTGTGCTTATTCTAGAAAAAAAACTTTCCATTCTACTGATGGCTTTCAGGATCAAGCCTCCTGAGTTTGATCACATTAGTACCTTTTCTTCAGTTTTGCACATCAACACCTTCTATTTATTTGACGATGGTGGTGATGGTGTGCTGTTGCATTTTAGGTTCTGGAGTCTCTACTTGGAGACAATTTCGTTCCAAATGATACAAACCTTCATGCAGATGGGCAGTACTGCCAGATTGTTACAGGACCAAACATGGGAGGAAAAAGTTGCTATATTCGTCAAGTTGCACTAATTACTATTATGGCCCAGGTATAGGTTTTATCCGATGCTTTAAGTCTACTCATGGAAACACGTTGTGAATGTATAATATAACTATGCCAGTAAAAACTTTTACCGAGTAGTTGGTTTTCCGCTGACAAAAGCATTGGTAAAGGGTTATCTTTTTCCTTTTAAAAGCAGCTAAAGACTGGTAGTTGTTCCCTCGCAAAAAAAGAAGGTTGATAGTTGTTATAGATTACTCTAGTTGCAATTTTTCTCTGAGGAGATTCCTATAACTTGTTGCTCTGGTTTCATTAGGTTGGTTCCTTTGTACCAGCTTCATCAGCAACACTTCATGTTGTTGATGGAATTTATACTCGGATGGGTGCATCTGACAGTATTCAACAAGGAACAAGTACCTTTTATGAAGAGATGAATGAAGCTTCCAGCATATTACAGAACTGCTCATCTCGATCCCTAGTTATCATTGATGAGCTTGGCCGTGGAACAAGCACACACGATGGTGTTGCTATAGCCTACGCTACATTACACTATCTCCTGAAAAACAAGAAATGTATTGTCATTTTTGTAACTCACTATCCAAAGATTCTTGATATCCAGAGTGAATTTGAAGGTTCTGTTGGGGCATACCATGTTTCATATCTGTCGACAAGGAAGCTGTTGCAAATCAGTGATGAAATGATGGGTAATGGCACAGAAACAGAGGATCTTGGAGAAATTACTTTCTTGTATAAACTTGTTGCTGGAGCTTCAGACAGAAGCTTTGGTCTTAATGTCGCACTGCTTGCGCAGGTTAGTCATATGTGAACTTTTATGCCCTTCAGCTCTTTTTTTGAGTTTTGGCGTACACTTCTATTGTCATGGGTACTCCTAACACAAGCGGTGTTCTTTTGGTGTCCAACTGAGTTGTTCTCTGTTCTCCAAATCGCTGTGGTGTGAAATAAAATAAGATAGCATCCTGCAGGAGATCACTAAGCTGTGTTCAAGAATCCAGGATGGTTTCTCTCAGGATGTGAAGTAGGAAAGCTGATCTTTGTTTGTAACCGGGTCCACAAGTTAGTAAATATAGAGCCACAAGTTATATCGAGTTACAAGTTAGAGACAAAGTGACCTAGAGAAGTGAGGTAGAGCTTGTATGTTAGGAATTTAGGAGGCGGCTCATCCTATCTTAAGTTATATATGGAAGCATGCCAATAAATCAGCTTCTGTTCTCTATCCTCGTTACCTTTTCTAATAGCTGACTACGGCACTAGCACAGGAGACGACCACATGCCTTTGTTCATCATTTTTAGAATATTTGCAGTAGTTTACATGTTGCTATCTCACTTGTGAATAACGAATAGGTTCACATCCCCTCGTGGTTTCGTTATTTGGTAGACGGGATAAACTTCCTAATTCTACAATGAAGATGTATGTGCTGGCTAC
>NC_041383.1:548242088-548252142 GCF_002162155.2 Triticum dicoccoides
AAATGGGGCTAATCTTTTATAATAGATCAGTTAGTCTTTTCTTCTTCCAGTTGAGCTTACACAGTTTGAACAATGAGTGTATTGTGTACTTGAACATATTGAAGTGAAACACTAATCGTCATTCCTATCTATTGGTTTCTGAGGTGTGATCCTGCTTTGCAGCTCCCGTTCAGATGTATTAAGCGGGCATCGGTCATGGCAGCCAAACTGCAAGAAGAGATGAGTAAGCGCGATATAAACAAGCTGGTGAGGTTAATGGACGAACCATCCAGTGATGGACCACGGGAAAGCTCTTCAGAAGTTGGTTTGCTTTGTGCAGAGCCTCACCAGGGGTTGATGGAAGCATGCCGCAGGATACTGCATGACATGAGATCTGCTCAAAGTAATAACGACATAACAAATACACTTTCTTGTTTGAAGAGTGCACAGGAGATAGCATCGAAGATGATTAAAGGGTAGCATCCTTCTCAAATGATGAAGCACTCTCTCATTTCTTCCTTACCTTTTTTCTTTTCTTGTTTGGAATGTATTTCTTCCTTAACTTGAGGGGGAATTATCAGGTATTGGTACTGTCCCGTTCTGTCCATCTGTATTTGCATATCTGGCCATTGATAGAGCCCCTCAGTCAGCATTTTCTTACATGTCACTCATCGATATGTTCCACTTCTGTCGTGGTAGCATGTTTATGAGTGTCCTATATAAGTATGTAGAAGGGAGTATATATTTTGTGTTGCATCGGTACCTCAATCTGTCAAAACACCATTACAGTTAGACAAGACCAACTCCATTACAGTTACACAAGACCTGATGTAACATGTTTCCCTGGAGCTGTGTTCTCAAAAAAATGTTTGTGTGGAGCTAACTTCTGTGGGCATGAAGCTAATGTAGCTGCATATTTGCACCCTTGTAGGTCTTAAGTTCTTAACTAAGGGGATGTGCAACGCTGTGCCTTTCCCGGCGTAGGTTCAGTTGGCTAAGAGCATCTTCAAAGCGCGCTGCACAATTTTTTTACAGCGTTGTAATAGCCCTTTTGCGTGCTGGACCACACAGTTGCTTCACCATATGCTGAATTTTTTTAGCGTGCCAGAGCGCCGCTTCAGCAGGCGCGGCAAAATAGAGCGTGTCCGTCCAGCACAAACAACATTTTGCATTTAAAGTGAAACAAAGAAGATCAAACACACACAAAATAAATCGACAAAAAATAGTTTAATTATTATTACAATTCAAACAAATAATTAAACTTCAATACAACAAATAGTTCATGATCAATACAACAAATAATTTAATACAATACAACAAATAACAATACAACAAACATACAACATCATGTGTTTTGTCGCCCATTCCATGCCCACCACTTCTCGACTAGATCCTTTCTAAAGTTTATCATGCGTTTCGGCACATCAAATGACATGATAGGAGGCAACAAAGCAGGCCACCCTCTCAACCCTCCCCCGCACTCACATGGGGTGTCCCATCAACTCATACTGAGAGTAGTCCATCTTTGAACCTTGTCAATGATCGAACGAACTTACAGATATGAACTGAGTGCCATTTGATGAGTAAGATCGAACAAGGGGGACCGCTGGAAATGCAAGAGCCAGGATAGCGCAAGAACTGCATGGGACAGCTTGCCCACACCCGTTCTTGATGATCATGTTATGCATGATCACACAAGCGTTCATGATGTACCAAATGGGTATGTGGGATTCATACCCACATTGTAAAACGGCGCCGAAAGTAGGACCCGGGGTATGTGGGATTCTCCGCTAAATAGTTTCTCATCAATTTGTTGTGGGCATCGATCCTTTCCCTCCACAATTTCTGATGACCAAAAACAGAACCACCATGCTTCGGCTTTTTGTTGATGTGCATAGCTAGGACCATTGCGAGATCCTCCTCCTCTTGAAGATCAATTTCTTCATCGGAAGAATCGTGGGACGAACTCATCTACAAATTTGAATTCAAACTAAAATTTAACACTACAAACAACATGCTCCAAATTCATCTACAAAAATGAAGTTAGAAGCAATATATACCTTGCAAGCGTTTTGTCAAACACCTTGTGGGCGCCAAGCTGCAAACCCCCACAGGGGGCTGTTCGTCGGTGGAACGGAGCGCTCGAGGGGTGGTTGCGGCGGAGGAAGCAGCGGCGGCCACCGGGGAAGAGGAGGAAGCGGCGCGCGCGATGGGGAACGACGGGGGGAAGCGCCTACAGGTCGCCGGAGAGGATAGGGAAGTCGCGCGCGCGAGTGGATATTTCAGATCCGGCGGTTGTGGACATTCGCGCGGGCGAGTCGCTGTACAACGCGTGGTAGCGGACGCTCGAAAAAAGCAGCAAGCTCTGCTCGGCGTGCTAAATGGTTTTTAGCGCACGTACGATTTTTGCGCGTCTGCTGGAGTTGCCGATTCGGCCGCGCGCGCTAAGAAGCCGTTTTTTCAGGCATGTGACTTATTTAGCGCCTCTGTTAGAGATGCTCTAAGAGCATCTCCAATTGGGCACGAGCCGTCTTTTGGGCACGAGGGGGCAAAAAAGGCCTTCAACAAATGTCCAACCACAATTTTTTTGTATTTTTTTGGCAACCATAAAATACAACTCCAAGTGCTGCAAATATGCAACACTTGGGCATGCCTCTAGTCAGGACACAACAACCGTCTTGCCCACGCTCAGCCGCACCGCCGACGATGATGATGAAGGCCACGATGCTAATGATGAAGGTCACGACGCCGATGTAGATCGTGTAGATAGGGTAGGCCGATGGGTTGATGTTGCCCCGGCCTATCCAATCGGCGATGAAGGTGAGGAAGCCAAAGGTAAGGATCTCCCCCGGCAGGAGGTCGATGGAGGATGAGGAAGAACCAATCTGAGATTAGTCTCCAGCTGACGCGGCCTGTGCTCCAACTGACAATGCAGAAAACTGTCAGATACCTTGGTAGGGCGCCTAGCATAACTGGAAGTCATAGATCGGAGGTCGCACAGGGAGTTTATCCAGGTTCGGGCCTCTAGAGAGTAATACCCTACGTCCTGCTTGTTGTTGCTATTCATGGTGGGGATACCTCGTGCGAGGGGTTACAATGATGTTGCTGGAGATTGCTATTGAGAGTTATTATATGGAGAGTAGAGCCTTGGAACGAGAGAACTCTCGCCTCCCCTTATATACTCGGTGGAGCCTAGGGTTTTAAGGGAAATGCGATCTAGGTGGCCGCTGCCACCAACTTGGGGATATGTCGCCCCCTTTCTCTGGGCTCCCTCCTGTTGTTGGATAAGTGGTGGGCCCCTTGGGCCTACTGGCAGGCTTGCTTCCGGGCTCCCAATGGTGAGCCACCCCCGGTCTATGACACCATCAGGGAAAAAATTAGTGCAGGAAACCAAACAACTCCTAAATTGCAAACGCGTTGAAGCCATATCGAGTGCGGCAGTTGCAGTTATGTGCCTAGTGGAAGACATATAAAGCTCCTCCCCTACACACGCACCACTCCCCCCTTGACAAAACATGCAATTGCGTTGAAGACATGCAGTCGCAGTCCCGAGGGGGGGAGGGGCGAGGGGTGACACTTGAAGTTGAATGCCAGTGGAAAACATGCACCTGCCCACCCCCTCAACCCAAAGCACAAACACCATTTTAGCCCCAAGATGTAATCACATTGAAGATATGCAGTTGCAGTCGGGAGCTACACTTGCAGTTGGCTGACTAATAGCACAAATGCAACTGCCCCTCTCTTCCCGGCAAAACACCATTGAATTGCAATTAGGGTTTTAAATCTCGACCTGGACTTTCAAAAACCGCTCGTAACTACCACTTCTGTTAACCACCGAGATATGTGGCCATCGGCCGATATTTTTTGAATATATCTGAATTTGAATTCTACAAAGGGTCATATAGGTGTCTGATGGCAACTTAAGCAAAATGCAGGCTCCAACTAGTGAATTTTTTTTTTGCAAAACCTTTATCTCAAGGTCATGGTATCGAGTATTCTTACTCACATTTTTTGGTGTTTTACTCTCTGAAAGGACATGCGGTGCCCCTATGTGTGGTTTTGGTAATTGATGACACTCTCTATGGACTAATGGTTGCATTGAGTTATATTTGAAGGATTTGTCCATATGCTCTTCTTGAAGTCCATGTGTTGGTTTCAAGGAGTTTATGTGTTGACCAAGGTGCTATTAAGGAATTATCCAAAGATTGGTTATGTGAGTGTTGTGCTTATTGCAAGCATGTCTTGAAGAAGAAGATTGTGTGATCATTCATGTTTACCTTCAAGACATCATCCAAATGTAGAGAGTTGGAAACATTCAAGGTTGATCAATACTAAGTCAAGAGTGAATCAAGTTGATCAACTCACAAAGCATAGAAGATGTACCGAGAGGGATCAAGTGATCCCATGGTATGGTAAGCATTGTCCATTGTGCTTTGTGTACTAACCCATGGTCTATGTGAGAGTTCTATGTGGGGTTAGGTACGTGTTCATGGGCTTGCGTCAAGAGGAAGATATCACTCAACCCATGGAGAGGAAACATCAAGTGGTGATCGCCATCAAGATTGCCGTGTGCAAGATTAAGTGGAGCATCATGAAGAGATCAAATGCTTGAAGATTTCCATCCATTTTGGTGTCAATGGACTTACGAAGATGTGCCGAAGAGTGGCTCACCCATAGTGGAGTATGGGCGAGCAATCATCTAGTCTTCATCGACCCTATGGAATCAAGAAAGGTGGTCCATCTTGAGGAGGACAAGTTCGTCATCATCTAGCTCAAGTAGACCATGTGCAAGGCAAAGGTTTGCCCCTTGATAGGTTTTCTATTTTACCGGTCTCATGGTGGTAGTTGGGAGACCGGGTTTTAGGATCGATTGCCGTACTATCAAGGGGGGCTCTCGATGAGTAGCTTTGTCGTATCATGAGTAGAGAGCTCAAACCATTGCATCCTTGCATTATCTTTCTTGGTACTTGTTTGGTTCTCTTTGTGAGTTTTGGAGCTTATGGTCATCTTGATGACAAGCTCGAGTTCATCGAAAACGGAGTTCACATGCATCTTCTATGATGTTTTTGATGTTGGAGGTTTTGCCGGTTCTTCTCTGTTGGAGGTTTCTCTCCTCTTTTTGTTAGGCATACCCCCTGCCTCTTCTTACTATAACCAGTTGATGTTCTGATGCTACTCATTGTCTTGTATCCAACAAGCTTGAGTTTGCTCAATTCGGAGCTCATTTGCAGAAGTTATGGCAGTTCTGGTTTTCCTTGGAGTGTACTTGTTTTCGTGGAAATGGCATAAGGTTGGCGCTAGCGGTAGTACCGCTGGACCGGAGCGGCAGTACCGCGTATTGCCACAAGCAGTAGTATCGCTGTCCCATAACGGTAGTACCGCCCATGGCCATAAGCGGTAGTACGGCTCCGGTTCCGCTCTGGTACCGCCTCGACTTGAGATGTGGTTTTCTCGTGTCGAGTTCAGCGGCAGTAGTAGCGGCAGTAGGAGCGGTAGTACTGCTCGTGTGCGGTAGTACTGCGGCTACCACCGCCCCTTGTACCGCTGGGCCAAGCGGCAGTACCGCTGCGGCCAACGGTAGCACCGCTGGCTCCAGCGGTAGTGCCGCTCATACGACTCTGCCTTGCCCTCTGTTTTGCTCCGCTCTCTGTGTTCTACAGCCCGGGCGGTAGTACCGCTCCCCTGAGTGGTAGTACCGCTCATGCGCGGACTAAGCACATAATGGTTGGATTCGGGAGCTCCTATATAAGGGGGTCTTCTTCCCCATTCAACCTTATCCTTTGAGCTCGTGTTCTTCCCCCTTTGTTGACCTTCTCCGAGCTTGCTATCTCTCAATCCCTCCATGGATTCTTGCTAGTTTTTGGGGGAAAAGAGAGAGGAGATCTAGATCCACATTTCCACCAATCACTTTCTCCTCTATGTGAGGGGAACCCCTTGGATCTAGATTTTGGAGTTCTTGGTGTTCTCCTTCTTGTTCTTCCTCTCATTTTCCTCCCTAGCATTAGTTGCTTCGGTGGGATTTGGGAGAGAAGGACTTGGGCACTCCGTGTGCCCTTGCCATTGCATTTGGTGCATCGGTTTGAGTTCTCCATGGTGATACGTGGAAGTTACAAGTTGAGAAGCTTATTACTCTTGGGTGCTTGGTACCCTTGAGCTTGTTACTCTTGGGTGTTTGGGCACCCTTGAGCTTGTTCCTCTTGGGTGCCTGGGCGCCTAGACGGTTGGTGTTGTTCGGAGCTCAATCATTGTGGTGTAAAGGTCTGAGCAAGCGTCGGGGTCTCCATTTAGGTTGTGGATATCGCCCCGAGCAATTTGGCAGGTACCGGTTGTCGTGGTCCTAAGACTGATAGTAGAGAGGGGGGTAGGTACGGAGAGGCAAGATCTCAGCTTAAGTGAAGGTGTACACACGGGGTTTACGAGTTCAGGCCCTTCATAGTGGAAGTAACAACCCTACGTCTTGGTGCCCGGAGGCGGTCGATTGGATTATGTGTGTGATATTACAGGGGGTGCGAACCCTTGTCCCAGAGGAGGGGGGTGGCTTATATAGAGTGCGCCAGGACCCCCGCCCACCTCCATTACAAGGGGCTTAATGTACATAAAGTAAGGGGCGTTACTGGTAATGCCAGCCTTAAGTGCTGTTAATGCTTATAAAGACTAAGGGATGAACGTCCGACCGTTGCGGGTCCTTCTGACTCCTGGTCTTCGATAGGTCGAGTGACCCTCCATATGGTCGAGTGATGGTAGGGAGGAGGACCTCCGAGTGATGTGGCCGTCGAGTGGATTGCACTCGACGTGTTTGACTGGCGCTCTCCTGTTGTCTCTTGGTCCTTTTATCTTCTAGGGTAGTGACCTTGGGTAGGACGTATAGGTCAGGCCTATGACCCTACCCCAGGTCTGTATCCTCATCAGTTTCCCCCGAATGGATTAAGCTGCGAGCGGAAAGTAGGTCGAAGTTGAACCTGCTCCGAGCTTCGTGTCTTCACGAGTGTTTTCTGCAAGACTGAACGCCCGCGTCGGTACTTTGGTGTCAACTCAGTCGCCTTGATCCATTCAGTGAGCTGTCGACTGAACTGGTGACCTCATGCATTGAGTGCTGTGTTAGAGCGTGGGATCTTGGGCGCGATTGTCTATAGTGTATCCCGGATTTCACGGGATACGAAACTTCGGGGAAGCGCGCGGGCCGAAGAGCGCCAAAACGGGCGGTCCAGATAAGTAGCGATGCCTCGATTATCGTGCCACCTTTTTCGCCACGTACGCTGCGCGCAACTGCTGCGGGATTTGACGGGATTGCCTGGTCCCATGCGCCAGTCACTCAGAAGTGACCCTTTATAAGGTGAGGGGCCGAGGCGCTTGCACTGTGCACGCCTGTCCCCCCTTCTTTCTCCTCCGCTTCTCCACCACACCCAACACCTCCGCTCTCAATGCCGCTGCTCCCCCGCCATGGTGAAGGACAAGACGGCGGCGCTAGAGCGCGCTAAGAAGGCGACGGGGGCGGCGAAAGGCAAGAAGCAAAACCGCGGGTCATCGTCGCGTGCGGGGCTGCCGCCGGGCTGGATCCAGGGCGATTGGATCCGGTCTTCGGTCCGGCAGGAGGATCTAGCCGAACTGGAGGAGTCCGGATTGATCGCCAAGGGAGCGGCGAGGCTGCCGAAGGGGGAGACGGAACCACAACCTCGACCGGGTGAGTGTGTTCTGCTCGCCACTCACGTCGACCGGGGTTTCTAGCTCCCTCCGCATCCTTTCTTCCAGGGATTTTTGAACTTCTTTGGCGCTCAGCTCCACCATTTTTCTCCCAACACCATCACGTATTTAGCTGCGTTTGTATCGATGTGCGAGAACTTCTTAGGATGTCAACCGCACTGGGGTCTTTTCAAACATATCTTCACCATTCGCTCCAGTCGGTAAAAAAGGCAAAGTCGAGTGACTCGAAAACCCACGTCATCCAGATGTGTGGGGGTTTAGGTATCCAAAAGAGGAATAGGAGTGCCTTTCCTGCCATGACTCTCCCTGAATCTGTTAGAGGCTGGCAGTCGACCTGGTTCTACTGCCAGGACGTCGCAACTCCAGGTCAGTCGACTGGTCTTCCCCACTTCTCGTTCGACCGTGTTCAGACTCCTGCCCCACTGAGAGTAACCGCTGCTGAGACCGTGGAGACGAAGATGTTGGTGGAGAGAGTGGTCCAGTTCGTCAATGATGGCGTTACCGGCCTGAACTTGCTCGAAGTGTTCCTCAGTCGATGCATCCAGCCTCTCCAGGCCCGCGATCACCCGATGTGGCTGTATTCCGGACCGGATGACACCGCACGGGTCCATCCAGAAGAAGTGCCGTTCGAAACCATAGCTTTGTGGATGAGGAGCATCACAGGCAAATAGGACAACCCTAGAGGATCCAGGCGAGTCGTCCCCTTCAGCAACGGTAACCCGCCCGACAAGGTATACTCTTTGTTCCGACTGCTTCCCGCTCACGCTCCGACTATACTTGATGTTGGCTGACTCTTACTCGACCAATTTGCTTTGCACGTATTCACTGAGATGCATTCGACGCCCAATGGCAAACAAGCTTTGGAGCAGGACCGGGAAGGGGAGGATAGTGCGGAGGAGAGTGGCGAGTGGGAGTCTCTGGGAGAAGAGGAGGAGGAGGAGAGAGATGAGTCGGACGAGGAGGAAGAAGTCGACTCGCCGCCGCGCTCCGAACATCGATCCAAATAGCAGCATGATCCATCTGGAGGGCGCAGGAAAAGCGTGGCCCCGAGTGCCAATACTCAGAAGCGCACTCGGATGTTGACCCCGGAGCCGACGGAGAAGGTGGCCAAGCAGCCTAAAGTTTCTCCTCCCAAGGCTCGGAAGACATTGCCACAGATCAAGATGGACGTCCCTGTTGCTTCGGGGTGAGTATCTCGCTTGCATTTTCGTAGGTCGACTGAAGATTTTCTTGTTCTGCCCAACCAATTCATGTGTCTTTCCAGTCCCACCTCTGCTGCCACTGACATGGACATTGACAAGGCGCCAGGAGACGAAGAGGCCACCTCACGAGTTGGTAAGTACAATCGACCAAGCTTCGTTAAGTTGAGTAGATCGTCAATCGACAGAATTTCTGACATTTCTCTCTTTCTGTAGTTCTGCAAGAAGTTGCTGTGCTTCCTGATGATGAAGAAGAGGAGCCTCTACAGGGGAGTAGGAAGAGGAGCGGGAGCTCTGGCAGGAGGAGGCTTGAAGTTCAGGTTCCTCAGTCGACGCCAGCGCTCGAGGCGGTGGTCGATTGTTCTAGAGAGCCTGTTCAGACCAGCGTCACATTCGCCAGCCCGCTGACGACTGATCGTCCGGTGGACTCGACTGTATCGACTCCTGCTGCTCCACAACCCCACGCCTCTGACCCAGCGACTACTTCGGCTGCTCTGCAGCCATCACTTTTTGCTGCGTATCAGACTCCGGATGACTCACCGAGTGCCGCTAGGGAAGCTCTTCGCCAGGTGAGCCTTGTCATGGAGCAGGTGAAGGTGGTGCCGAAAGTGCTTGAACGGTGGTAAGAAGTAATATCCCTTTTATTATTAGGTATAAATATAAATATAGATAAATATAGATTATCAATAGATTGAACACTAGAGAGCTTGCCGAAAGTGCAACATATTTATACAATGTATAACATATTTCCTAGAATGGGTAGATTTGTGGTTGCATCACTCGTCAAGATAAAATCTTGGTACTCACAAAGAAAAACTTTGAGAACCAAGCTTGATATGTGGTGGGACTACACTTGGTACTCATACTAACAAGTATGTGTGCATTCCTAGTAGGTGCATAGACTGGTAAGTGTAATTATCTCCCAAATATTAAATGGCACTGCCTCCTTTCCAAAATCTTTGGCATCTAAACTTTCTCAGAAAGTCCCAAAATCTAAGGCATGTTAGCACTCAGCTCTGGGTATTCTCTTCTACTGTCGGTGTAAGCTAACCCTTGCTAACGATATTTGTTAAAGGATATCATGGAGGAAACTACCCTCTCTCTCTTTCTCTCTCTCTCTCTCCCCCTCCCCCTCCCCCTCCCCCCCTCTCTCCCTCTCTCCCTCCCCCCTCCCC
>NC_041383.1:548253749-548255340 GCF_002162155.2 Triticum dicoccoides
CTCCGTGGCTTCTGCTGGATAAGGCCGCACGACGTCCGTGATGGATGCAGTGGGGTTACGATCCCCTACAGTCTCATGGGCTACCAACAGGGGATCCTCTCAAGGGAGGCGGGTGGTGGTCGTTGATACGTCTCCGTCGTATCTATAATTTTTGATTATTTCATGCCAATATTCTATAACTTTCATATACTTTTGGCAACTTTTTATACTATTTTTGAGACTAACATATTGATCCAGTGCCCAGTGCCAGTTCCTGTTTGCTACATGTTTTTTGTTTCACAGAAAATCCATATCAAACGGAGTCCAAACACGATAAAACTTACAATGATTTTTTTGGAATATATGTGATTTTTGGGAAAAGAATCAACGCGAGACGATGCCCGAGAAGTCCACAAGGCAGGGGGGCACGCCCGAGGGGGTAGGGCACGCCTAAGGCCCTTGTGGTCATTCCATAAGGCGGTTGGTGCCCTTCTTCTGGTGCAAGAATGCTAATATCTGGATAAAAAATGTGTTAAAATTTCAGCCCAATCGGAGTTACGAATCTCCGGGAATTTAAGAAACGGTGAAAGGCCAGAATCTGGGAACGCGTAAATAGAAGTAAACACACACACACACACACACACACACACACACACACACACACAGAGAGAGAGAGAGAGAGAGAGAGAGAGAGAGAGAGAGAGAGAGAGAGAGAGAGAGATCCAATCACAGAGGGGCTCTCGCCCCTCCGCCACCATGGAGGCCATGTACCAAAGGGGAAACCCTTCTCCCATCTAGGTGAAGGTCAAGGAAGAAGAAGAAGGAGGGGGCTCTCCCCCCTCTCTCCTGGTGGCACTGGAACACCGCCGAAAGTATGTTAGCTTCTGCCTCTCCCTCATATAAAATTGCAATAATGATTACCGGTCTAGTTACCGATTGCCTAGGGAGAAATATCTTTCTTGTGACAAAAAACTCTCTACTAAAACTAACTTAGTTGTTACTTTATCTAAACATCCCCTAGCTTTTATTTACGTGCTCTTTATTATCTTGCGAACCTATCCTATCAAACCTACAAAGTACTTCCACTACAAAAAAAGACACATCCGTGACATTTTCGGCCGAACGAATTTTTTTCCTGTCCTACTTATGACACTTCTATGATGATAATTGTGACAAAACTGAGTATGATCATAGATGTGGTGGGATCCTACTTCTATGACAAAAAAATCATGACATAAAATGGGCTTTTCTTCCTGGGCGGGCTGGAGACGCAGCTGCATGATATTCTTTGGGCCGTCCATGACGGAAAAACCGTGGTAGAAGCGAGGGCGAGGAAAATATGGGGGAGTTACCGGTTACGGTGGGTGGTCGGGGGCTGAGCAATGAGTGTTTTTCTCGTACCGTACGCGCGTGGGTGCGAGGCGTTGGGCTCTAACTGAACCCGAGCGAGGCGTCGCCTAACTGAACCCGAGCGATTGCACTGCAGGCTACGCGTTACTGAACCCGAGCGATCGAGCGATTACTTCGCTACTGCTGCTAACTGAAGCCGATCGATGCTGCCTCTGGATGAATAGTGAGTGTTGTTGGGGGGTTTGGATGAACAGTGAGCATT